>NC_135562.1:22015217-22217717 GCF_964340395.1 Glandiceps talaboti | reverse complement strand
TACACAATATACCACAGTACGGCCGGCTTCAGTGAACACAGGCCGTGCTTTGAAACAAGATGAAACCACCTCATGTCACTGTGTGGATTGCCAGAGGAACTATCGTTACTGCTAGCGGTCGGTTCGAATGAATTTGGCTAAATCACACCATCAGATGTTAATGCTGGAGTGTATTGCTGTACGCTTGAGGCATCTGACAAATATTCAACGTAGTGTTCTGGCGAAAACCGGTTGTGAAGTTGACCTTCTTGCTCGGCCCTAACGGCTTTGCATGTAAAGATAAACTGACGAAGACGATTGTGTTCCTCAAGTGACGTCATGATGTTCCAAAATCTATCCTATGCATATGCAAATGAAAAGTACTTCCAGAGGTGCTCTGTGGCTGAGCCTAGAGTGGTTCATTTTTCACGCAATTTCTCATATCAGAGCTATTCTATACTGTCACAAAACCCAATGTCCTTTATTTTTGTGGCAAAATAAACATAATGACGAAAACAAGTATCACCCTTTGCATGTACACTTTAATAATCTAAATGTACTCATAATTAGATACAGAATGATTTTGATATGTGCCTACAAGTACATGTACTGCTATACATCACATCCAGTTGATAGGAATGTTACTTTTAGTGTCTAGTTGATAGGAATGTTATTTTTAGTGTCCAGTTGATAGGAATGTTACCTTTAGTGTCCAGTTGATAGGAATGTTACTTTTAGTGTCCAGTTGATAGGAATGTTACCTTTAGTGTCCAGTTGATAGGAATGTTACCTGTAGTGTCCAGTTGATAGGAATGTTACTTTTAGTGTCCAGTTGATAGGAATGTTACTTTTAGTGTCCAGTTGATAGGAATGTTACTTTTAGTGTCCAGTTGATAGGAATGTTACTTTTAGTGTCCAGTTGATAGGAATGTTACTTTTAGTGTCCAGTTGATAGGAATGTTACCTTTAGTGTCCAGTTGATAGGAATGTTACCTTTAGTGTCCAGTTGATAGGAATGTTACCTGTAGTGTCCAGTTGATAGGAATGTTACTTTTAGTGTCCAGTTGATAGGAATGTTACCTGTAGTGTCTAGTTGATAGGAATGTTACTTTTAGTGTCCAGTTGATAGGAATGTTACCTGTAGTGTCTAGTTGATAGGAATGTTACTTTTAGTGTCCAGTTGATAGGAATGTTACCTGTAGTGTCTAGTTGATAGGAATGTTACTTTTAGTGTCCAGTTGATAGGAATGTTACTTTTAGTGTCTAGTTGATAGGAATGTTATTTTTAGTGTCCAGTTGATAGGAATGTTACTTTTAGTGTCCAGTTGATAGGAATGTTACTTTTAGTGTCTAGTTGATAGGAATGTTATTTTTAGTGTCCAGTTGATAGGAATGTTACCTTTAGTGTCCAGTTGATAGGAATGTTACTTTTAGTGTCTAGTTGATAGGAATGTTACCTTTAGTGTCCAGTTGATAGGAATGTTACCTGTAGTGTCCAGTTGATAGGAATGTTACTTTTAGTGTCCAGTTGATAGGAATGTTACTTTTAGTGTCCAGTTGATAGGAATGTTACTTTTAGTGTCCAGTTGATAGGAATGTTACTTTTAGTGTCCAGTTGATAGGAATGTTACTTTTAGTGTCCAGTTGATAGGAATGTTACCTTTAGTGTCCAGTTGATAGGAATGTTACCTTTAGTGTCCAGTTGATAGGAATGTTACCTGTAGTGTCCAGTTGATAGGAATGTTACTTTTAGTGTCCAGTTGATAGGAATGTTACCTGTAGTGTCTAGTTGATAGGAATGTTACTTTTAGTGTCCAGTTGATAGGAATGTTACCTGTAGTGTCTAGTTGATAGGAATGTTACTTTTAGTGTCCAGTTGATAGGAATGTTACCTGTAGTGTCTAGTTGATAGGAATGTTACTTTTAGTGTCCAGTTGATAGGAATGTTACCTGTAGTGTCTAGTTGATAGGAATGTTACTTTTAGTGTCCAGTTGATAGGAATGTTACCTTTAGTGTCCAGTTGATAGGAATGTTACCTGTAGTGTCCAGTTGATAGGAATGTTACTTTTAGTGTCCAGTTGATAGGAATGTTACCTTTAGTGTCCAGTTGATAGGAATGTTATTTTTAGTGTCCAGTTGATAGGAATGTTACTTTTAGTGTCCAGTTGATAGGAATGTTACTTTTAGTGTCCAGTTGATAGGAATGTTACTTTTAGTGTCCAGTTGATAGGAATGTTACTTTTAGTGTCCAGTTGATAGGAATGTTACTTTTAGTGTCTAGTTGATAGGAATGTTATTTTTAGTGTCCAGTTGATAGGAATGTTACTTTTAGTGTCCAGTTGATAGGAATGTTACTTTTAGTGTCTAGTTGATAGGAATGTTATTTTTAGTGTCCAGTTGATAGGAATGTTACTTTTAGTGTCCAGTTGATAGGAATGTTACTTTTAGTGTCTAGTTGATAGGAATGTTATTTTTAGTGTCCAGTTGATAGGAATGTTACCTTTAGTGTCCAGTTGATAGGAATGTTACTTTTAGTGTCTAGTTGATAGGAATGTTACTTTTAGTGTCCAGTTGATAGGAATGTTACTTTTAGTGTCCAGTTCATAGGAATGTTACCTTTAGTGTCCAGTTGATAGGAATGTTACTTTTAGTGTCCAGTTGATAGGAATGTTACTTTTAGTGTCCAGTTGATAGGAATGTTACTTTTAGTGTCCAGTTGATAGGAATGTTACCTGTAGTGTCCAGTTGATAGGAATGTTACTTTTAGTGTCCAGTTCATAGGAATGTTACCTTTAGTGTCCAGTTGATAGGAATGTTACCTGTAGTGTCCAGTTCATAGGAATGTTACCTTTAGTGTCCAGTTGATAGGAATGTTACCTTTAGTGTCCAGTTGATAGGAATGTTACTTTTAGTGTCCAGTTGATAGGAATGTTACTTTTAGTGTCTAGTTTGTGTGGTGTGAGGTGTCTAGTTTGTGTGGTGTGAGGTGTCTAGTTTGTGTGGTGTGAGGTGTCTAGTTTGTGTGGTGTGAGGTGTCTAGTTTGTGTGGTGTGAGGTGTCCTGATAAACAGTTAAAATTTAGAGTTTTAATTCCTTTAATGAATTGCCTTAGCATTTATCTTGGGCAGCATTTTTAATTAGATTAGTAGCTTCTAATTTTGTTTTGTTTCCTAGAATACCCTGGGTCCACCAATTGAATACCCTGGATCCACCAATTGAATACCCAGGTTCCACCAATTGAATACCCTGGGTCCACCAATTGAATACCCAGGGTCCACCAATTGAATACCCTGGATCCACCAATTGAATACCCTGGGTCCACCAATTGAATACCCTGGGTCCACCAATTGAATACCCTGGATCCACCAATTGAATACCCTGGGTCCACCAATTGAATACCCTGGATCCACCAATTGAATACCCTGGATCCACCAATTGAATACCCTGGGTCCACCAATTGAATACCCAGGGTCCACCAATTGAATACCCTGGGTCCACCAATTGAATACCCTGGATCCACCAATTGAATACCCTGGATCCACCAATTGAATACCCTGGGTCCACCAATTGAATACCCTGGATCCACCAATTGAATACCCTGGATCCACCAATTGAATACCCTGGATCCACCAATTGAATACCCTGGATCCACCAATTGAATACCCTGGGTCCACCAATTGAATACCCTGGGTCCACCAATTGAATACCCTGGATCCACCAATTGAATACCCTGGATCCACCAATTGAATACCCTGGATCCACCAATTCAATACCCTGGATCCACCAATTCAATACCCTGGATCCACCAATTGAATACCCTGGGTCCACCAATTGAATACCCTGGGTCCACCAATTGAATACCCTGGGTCCACCAATTGAATACCATGGATCCACCAATTGAATACCCTGGGTCCACCAATTGAATACCCTGGGTCCACCAATTGAATACCCTGGGTTCACCAATTGAATACCCTGGGTCCACCAATTGAATACCCTGGGTCCACCAATTGAATACCCAGGGTCCACCAATTGAATACCCTGGATCCACCAATTGAATACCCTGGGTCCACCAATTGAATACCCTGGATCCACCAATTGAATACCCTGGGTCCACCAATTGAATACCCTGGATCCACCAATTGAATACCCTGGATCCACCGATTGAATACCCAGGATCCACCAATTGAATACCCTGGATCCACCAATTGAATACCCTGGATCCACCGATTGAATACCCAGGATCCACCAATTGAATACCCTGGATCCACTGATTGAATACCCTGGAGCCACCAATTGAATACCCTGGATCCACCAATTGAATACCCTGGATCCACCAATTGAATACCCTGGATCCACCAATTGAATACCCTGGGTCCACCAATTGAATACCCTGGGTCCACCAATTGAATACCCTGGATCCACCAATTGAATACCCTGGGTTCACCAATTGAATACCCTGGATCCACCAATTGAATACCCTGGGTCCACCAATTGAATACCCTGGGTCCACTAATTGAAGATTGAAAAATTTTCAGAAGATAGTACTCAATTTGTTTTGCAATTGTACATTTTATCCACTTTCACTAAATTGTGTGTTCATGTAGTAAGAATTTTAAATATTCCTCATTTCTAGGTATGGATAAACTCTTTAAATTGCTGGCATGAACTACAAGGTTACCATACTAGATTCTATGCTGAAATATTCAATGCCTATGAGTTAGAAAAGAAAGCCAAGGTGAGTGTTATTCATATAATTATGTCGTTTATGTCTCCATGGCTTACAGTACAGTACAGGGCAATTTTATGTTGTAACTGTCTTCATTAATTGTATGACTTAGTACTAAGATACATTTTTCTTTCTCACTCTTCTTACCTCCCTTTTGTTTGTTTGTTTGTTGTTTTGTTTGTTTCTGTATGTGATTATACTAATCATATCTCCTCCCATTTTTTAGTAGTGTATGTATTTTAATTTTCTGTTAGCACTGCTCCTAATATGCTTAGTGAGCCCATGATACAAAAGGGATGCAATAAATAAATAAACACACTGGCATAACAAGTTTGTTGATTCCAGGCTATACATTCCAAATACATTGTTGTTTTTATTGCAGGCTGTACATTCCAAATACATCGTAGAAGGATGTAAATATTCAATCAATGCTGATCCAGAAACTAAAAGTCAAGTATATCGTGAAATTGACCCACCATTTGAAGAATTGTTTGACTCTGCTGAAGAGCTGGTCTTACAAGCTTTAGTAGTTCCTTGGTCTCTAATGGTTGGTACTGACAAAGCACTTTACCGAAAGGTGAGCTGTTATGTTATTAATAAACTTAGTGAAACTTTCTACTCACAGAGTCAACAAATTGCTCGTCAGGTGTATAGTTTGTAACCCCGGAGTTAAACTTAGTAGAACATGAGGCTTGCACCTTGAACTTAGTCAACACTACCTGAGTTGGGTTCAAATAGTCAACACTACCTGAGTTGGGTTCAAATAGTCAACACTACCTTAGCTGGGTTCAAATAGTCAACACTACCTGAGTTGGGTTCAAATAGTCAACACTACCTGAGTTGGGTTCAAATAGTCAACACTACCTTAGCTGGGTTCAAATAGTCAACACTACCTGAGTTGGGTTCAAATAGTCAACACTACCTTAGCTGGGTTCAAATAGTCAACACTACCTTAGCTGGGTTCAAATAGTCAACACTACCTTAGCTGGGTTCAAATAGTCAACACTACCTGAGTTGGGTTCAAATAGTCAACACTACCTTAGCTGGGTTCAAATAGTCAACACTACCTGAGTTGGGTTCAAATAGTCAACACTACCTTAGCTGGGTTCAAATAGTCAACACTACCTTAGCTGGGTTCAAATAGTCAACACTACCTTAGCTGGGTTCAAATAGTCAACACTACCTTAGCTGGGTTCAAATAGTCAACACTACCTGAGTTGGGTTCAAATAGTCAACACTACCTTAGCCAGGTTCAAATAGTCAACACTACCTTAGCTGGGTTCAAATAGTCAACACTACCTTAGCTGGGTTCAAATAGTCAACACTACCTTAGCTGGGTTCAAATAGTCAACACTACCTTAGCTGGGTTCAAATTGTCAACACTACCTTAGCTGGGTTCAAATAGTCAACACTACCTGAGTTGGGTTCAAATAGTCAACACTACCTGAGCTGGGTTCAAATAGTCAACACTACTTTAGCTGGGTTCAAATAGTCAACACTACCTTAGCTGGGTTCAAATAGTCAACACTACCTTAGCTGGGTTCAAATAGTCAACACTACCTTAGCTTGGTTCAAATAGTCAACACTACCTTAGCTGGGTTCAAATAGTCAACACTACCTGAGTTGGGTTCAAATAGTCAACACTACCTTAGCTGTGTTCAAATAGTCAACACTACCTGAGCTAGGTTCAAATAGTCAACACTACCTTAGCTGGGTTCAAATAGTCAACACTACCTGAGTTGGGTTCAAATAGTCAACACTACCTTAGCTGGGTTCAAATAGTCAACACTACCTTAGCTGGGTTCAAATAGTCAACACTACCTTAGCTGGGTTCAAATAGTCAACACTACCTTAGCTAGGTTCAAATAGTCAACACTACCTGAGCTGGGTTCAAATAGTCAACACTACCTTAGCTGGGTTCAAATAGTCAACACTACCTTAGCTGGGTTCAAATAGTCAACACTACCTTAGCTAGGTTCAAATAGTCAACACTACCTGAGCTGGGTTCAAATAGTCAACACTACCTTAGCTGGGTTCAAATAGTCAACACTACCTGAGTTGGGTTAAAATAGTCAACACTACCTGAGCTTGGTTCAAATAGTCAACACTACTTTAGCTGGGTTCAAATAGTCAACACTACCTTAGCTGGGTTCAAATAGTCAACACTACCTTAGCTGGGTTCAAATAGTCAACACTACCTGAGTTGGGTTCAAATAGTCAACACTACCTTAGCTGGGTTCAAATAGTCAACACTACCTGAGTTGGGTTCAAATAGTCAACACTACCTTAGCTGGGTTCAAATAGTCAACACTACCTTAGCTGGGTTCAAATAGTCAACACTACCTTAGCTGGGTTCAAATTGTCAACACTACCTTAGCTGGGTTCAAATAGTCAACACTACCTGAGTTGGGTTCAAATAGTCAACACTACCTGAGTTGGGTTCAAATAGTCAACACTACCTTAGCCAGGTTCAAATAGTCAACACTACCTTAGCTGGGTTCAAATAGTCAACACTACCTTAGCTGGGTTCAAATAGTCAACACTACCTGAGTTGGGTTCAAATAGTCAACACTACCTTAGCCAGGTTCAAATAGTCAACACTACCTTAGCTGGGTTCAAATAGTCAACACTACCTTAGCTGGGTTCAAATAGTCAACACTACCTGAGTTGGGTTCAAATAGTCAACACTACCTTAGCCAGGTTCAAATAGTCAACACTACCTTAGCTGGGTTCAAATAGTCAACACTACCTTAGCTGGGTTCAAATAGTCAACACTACCTTAGCTGGGTTCAAATAGTCAACACTACCTTAGCTGGGTTCAAATTGTCAACACTACCTTAGCTGGGTTCAAATAGTCAACACTACCTGAGTTGGGTTCAAATAGTCAACACTACCTTAGCTGGGTTCAAATAGTCAACACTACCTTAGCTGGGTTCAAATAGTCAACACTACCTTAGCTGGGTTCAAATAGTCAACACTACCTTAGCTAGGTTCAAATAGTCAACACTACCTGAGCTGGGTTCAAATAGTCAACACTACCTTAGCTGGGTTCAAATAGTCAACACTACCTTAGCTGGGTTCAAATAGTCAACACTACCTTAGCTAGGTTCAAATAGTCAACACTACCTGAGCTGGGTTCAAATAGTCAACACTACCTTAGCTGGGTTCAAATAGTCAACACTACCTGAGTTGGGTTAAAATAGTCAACACTACCTGAGCTTGGTTCAAATAGTCAACACTACTTTAGCTGGGTTCAAATAGTCAACATTACCTTAGCTGGGTTCAAATAGTCAACACTACCTTAGCTGGGTTCAAATAGTCAACACTACCTGAGCTGGGTTCAAATAGTCAACACTACCTTAGCTGGGTTCAAATAGTCAACACTACTTTAGCTTGGTTCAAATAGTCAACACTACCTGAGTTTGGTTCAAATAGTCAACACTACCTTAGCTGGGTTCAAATAGTCAACACTACTTTAGCTGGGTTCAAATAGTCAACACTACCTTAGCTGGGTTCAAATAGTCAACACTACCTTAGCTGGGTTCAAATAGTCAACACTACCTGAGTTGGGTTCAAATAGTCAACACTACCTTAGCTGGGTTCAAATAGTCAACACTACCTTAGCTGGGTTCAAATAGTCAACACTACCTGAGTTGGGTTCAAATAGTCAACACTACCTTAGCTGGGTTCAAATAGTCAACACTACCTGAGTTTGGTTCAAATAGTCAACACTACCTTAGCTGGGTTCAAATAGTCAACACTACCTTAGCTGGGTTCAAATAGTCAACACTACCTGAGCCAGGTTCAAATAGTCAACACTACCTTAGCTGGGTTCAAATAGTCAACACTACCTGAGTTGGGTTCAAATAGTCAACACTACCTTAGCTGGGTTCAAATAGTCAACACTACCTGAGTTGGGTTCAAATAGTCAACACTACTTTAGCTTGGTTCAAATAGTCAACACTACCTGAGTTGGGTTCAAATAGTCAACACTACTTTAGCTGGGTTCAAATAGTCAACACTACCTGAGTTGGGTTCAAATAGTCAACACTACCTTAGCTGGGTTCAAATAGTCAACACTACCTGAGTTGGGTTCAAATAGTCAACACTACCTTAGCTTGGTTCAAATAGTCAACACTACCTTAGCTGGGTTCAAATAGTCAACACTACCTTAGCTGGGTTCAAATAGTCAACACTACCTGAGCTGGGTTCAAATAGTCAACACTACCTTAGCTGGGTTCAAATAGTCAACACTACCTTAGCTGGGTTCAAATAGTCAACACTACCTTAGCTGGGTTCAAATAGTCAACACTACCTTAGCTGGGTTCAAATAGTCAACACTACCTTAGCTGGGTTCAAATAGTCAACACTACCTTAGCTGGGTTCAAATAGTCAACACTACCTTAGCTGGGTTCAAATAGTCAACACTACCTTAGCTTGGTTCAAATAGTCAACACTACCTTAGCTGGGTTCAAATAGTCAACACTACCTTAGCTGGGTTCAAATAGTCAACACTACCTTAGCTTGGTTCAAATAGTCAACACTACCTGAGTTGGGTTCAAATAGTCAACACTACCTTAGCTGGGTTCAAATAGTCAACACTACCTGAGTTGGGTTCAAATAGTCAACACTACCTTAGCTGGGTTCAAATAGTCAACACTACCTGAGTTGGGTTCAAATAGTCAACACTACCTTAGCTGGGTTCAAATAGTCAACACTACCTGAGTTGGGTTCAAATAGTCAACACTACCTTAGCTGGGTTCAAATAGTCAACACTACCTTAGCTGGGTTCAAATAGTCAACACTACCTTAGCTGGGTTCAAATAGTCAACACTACCTTAGCTGGGTTCAAATAGTCAACACTACCTGAGTTGGGTTCAAATAGTCAACACTACCTTAGCTGGGTTCAAATAGTCAACACTACCTGAGTTGGGTTCAAATAGTCAACACTACCTTAGCTGGGTTCAAATAGTCAACACTACCTGAGTTGGGTTCAAATAGTCAACACTACCTTAGCTGGGTTAAATAGTCAACACTACCTTAGCTGGGTTCAAATAGTCAACACTACCTTAGCTGGGTTCAAATAGTCAACACTACCTTAGCTGGGTTCAAATAGTCAACACTACCTTAGCTGGGTTCAAATAGTCAACACTACCTTAGCTGGGTTCAAATAGTCAACACTACCTGAGTTTGGTTCAAATAGTCAACACTACCTGAGTTTGGTTCAAATAGTCAACACTACCTGAGCTAGGTTCAAATAGTCAACACTACCTTAGCCACGTAACATTTGAAAGATACTGACACTCTGTATACTTACTAACATTCCCTGTATTTTCAGGTTGAATTAATTGAAGAAAAACGTCAGTTGGAGACTAGCAAATCTAAACACTTGAAATCTTTACAGAGAAGAGGACTTATCAAAGAGGTAGGTTTATACACTGTAGGATTTATCAAAGAGGTAGGTTTATACACTGTGTGGGGGACTAATCACGAAGGTAGGTTTACACTGTGTGGGGGACTTATCACGAAGGTAGGTTTATACTGTGTGGAACTTATAACGGAGGTAGGTTTACACTGTGTGGGGGACTTATCACGAAGGTAGGTTTATACTGTGTGGGGACTAATCATGGAGGTAGGTTTATACTCTGTGTGGGGGACTAATCATGGAGGTAGGTTTATACTCTGTGTGGGGGACTAATCATGGAGGTAGGTTTATACACTGTGTGGGTGACTAATCATGGAGGTAGGTTTATACACTGTGTGGTTGACTAATCATGGAGGTAGGTTTATACTCTGTGTGGGGGACTAATCATGGAGGTAGGTTTATACTCTGTGTGGGGGACTAATCACGGAGGTAGGTTTATACACTGTGTGGGTGACTAATCATGGAGGTAGGTTTATACACTGTGTGGGGGACTAATCATGGAGGTAGGTTTATACACTGTGTGGAGACTAATCATGGAGGTAGGTTTATACACTGTGTGCATGACATTCACAAGCCATTAACGGTCCAAGTGCAACAAACCCGCGGGCTTGCCTGACGAAAACGGGTGTCATAAAAGTTGTTTGCATCTCTAAAGCTGTTTGTAGTGTTACTTATAATAGCCTAATAAATTGATAACAACTGATATAAGACGGAGATAAGGTTTGCCTCAATTGACCCACTCCTTAGAAATGATCTTACGCTGTGAACTACACTGTTTACTTGTGTTATGTAAGAGCACATCATCACATGTGTAAATATTGGTACTCTTTGATAACAAGTGGACTTGCTTCTTTAATGGCTTGTCCCAGTAATGGGGTGACTAATCATGGAGGTAGGTTTATACACTGTGTGGGTGACTAATCATGGAGGTAGGTTTATACACTGTGTGGGGGACTAATCACGGAGGTAGGTTTATACACTGTGTGGGTGACTAATCATGGAGGTAGGTTTATACACTGTGTGGGTGACTAATCACGGAGGTAGGTTTATACACTGTGTGGGTGACTAATTATGGAGGTAGGTTTATACACTGTGTGGGTGACTAATCACGGAGGTAGGTTTATACACTGTGTGGAGACTAATCATGGAGGTAGGTTTATAGATCCTGAAAAGAAAATTACCACAGATGTAAGTAGACCTATATTACCAGTCTTAGTATGAATAGAAATATTATTATTTGATTTGGTATCAACAAGAAATCTCTCACAAAGTTATGTCTATAGAGTATTTCTCATTTAATCTTTTTTTACAAGCTGAATAGTCCTCACACTCAAAGTAATACTTAAAATAATGTTGTCATGATTTAAAGACAATTTAGGGTTTTTTATTTTAATTTACTTTCTTTACATTTAATTTTCAGAGAGTTGCTACCCCAGAATTTGTTGATGAAGAAACTAAAAGGGAATCTTACTACCAGTCTTTGGAAGAACGAGTACCTGAGGAATTTAAGGAATTTACTTTCCAAACTTTGATACACAATAGATTGGAGTTAGAACATTTCAGACAGTTTCTCAGTAAGTTAATAAAACCATCATTGATGTTGTTGAATAGAATCAGCTGTGACCAGAATATTTCCTTTTCATTGGTCAACTATTAACACTGACTCTAAAGGTGTCAGAAACTTGTTGTTTTTATCCCAGACGATCTAATGGCAATAAACTCTCTTACTACCAAAAGTCATACTTACAAGTTACTTGTGCTTGCAGTATTTTCTGTTGCACTTTCACTCACTATGTTCATGAAAGTATAACTGCTGCAGAAAACACTGCAAGCATTCATGCAAATACTCCAAGTACACCACACTCACACTCGTGCATCATAGGGGTACTATCATGACATTTCTTACTGACTGCTGGTCATATTTGCTATATTTGTTATATGATGGGGATGTGTCTTTTATGAAGACTTGTTTCTCTTATTTTCTGAGAATTTGCATAATGCAGAGTTGGTGAAATTGATGTTATTTGTGACTTTTTAACTTTAGACTGACATCAATTCAAGTAGTTAGAATAATATCAGCCACTGGGTCACTATCCAGCCTACAAAGTCATTAGAATAATATCAGCCACTGGGTCACTATCCAGCCTACAAAGTCATTAAAATAATATCAGTCACTGGGTCACTATCCAGCCTACAAAGTCATTAGAATAATATCAGTCACTGGGTCACTATCCAGCCTACAAAGTCATTAGAATAATATCATTCACTGGGTCACTATCCAGCCTACAAAGTCATTAAAATAATATCAGCCACTGGGTCACTATCCAGCCTACAAAGTCATTAAAATAATATCAGTCACTGGGTCACTATCCAGCCTACAAAGTCATTAGAATAATATCAGCCACTGGGTCACTATCCAGCCTACAAAGTCATTACAATAATATCAGTCACTGGGTCACTATCCAGCCTACAAAGTCATTAGAATAATATCAGTCACTGGGTCACTATCCAGCCTACAAAGTCATTAGAATAATATCAGTCACTGGGTCACTATCCAGCCTACAAAGTCATTAAAATAATATCAGTCACTGGGTCACTATCCAGCCTACAAAGTCATTAGAATAATATCAGCCACTGGGTCACTATCCAGCCTACAAAGTCATTACAATAATATCAGCCACTGGGTCACTATCCAGCCTACAAAGTCATTAAAATAATATCAGTCACTGGGTCACTATCCAGCCTACAAAGTCATTAGAATAATATCAGTCACTGGGTCACTATCCAGCCTACAAAGTCATTAGAATAATATCAGCCACTGGGTCACTATCCAGCCTACAAAGTCATTAAAATAATATCAGCCACTGGGTCACTATCCAGCCTACAAAGTCATTAGAATAATATCAGTCACTGGGTCACTATCCAGCCTACAAAGTCATTAGAATAATATCAGCCACTGGGTCACTATCCAGCCTACAAAGTCATTAAAATAATATCAGTCACTGGGTCACTATCCAGCCTACAAAGTCATTAGAATAATATCAGTCACTGGGTCACTATCCAGCCTACAAAGTCATTAAAATAATATCAGCCACTGGGTCACTATCCAGCCTACAAAGTCATTAGAATAATATCAGTCACTGGGTCACTATCCAGCCTACAAAGTCATTACAATAATATCAGCCACTGGGTCACTATCCAGCCTACAAAGTCATTAGAATAATATCAGTCACTGGGTCACTATCCAGCCTACAAAGTCATCAGAAAATTGTTAGATTTTCTTTAAAAAATGTATAAATATTGACTATTTTTCAGATGATAATTATGCTAGTATGGATTTGATGTGTTGGCTGGACATTGAAGCTTTCCGTAGAATTCCTCATTCTGATAATGAAAGAAGGGATGAAAAAGCCAAAGAAATCAAACAAAAATATTTGAATAAGAAATACTTCTTTGGACCTAACAGCCCTGCTGGAAAAGAGGGCCAAAATAAGGTAAGTCTTCTCTGCTGTTATTCTACCCATTACTAAAGTTAATCTTACTAAAGTACACAACTGCAAAACACTGGTCCAGGAACCCTATACCCAACCAACTGAAAAGAAATAGGAACAAGATATGCCTTTAAATCCCAATTAAAGCAGTATTTAATGAATAATCAATTTTTTAAAATCATTATTTTTAACTTTCATTTACTGCATTTACCTTCTTTTACCTTCTATATATTCAATAGGTGTTATACTATTAATTCATTGCACTTCAGGTCATATTAATATATATGCTAGGGGATCAAATTCTATTGCTATCTCTGTCCCTCAGATAACCCTTGACTCCCTAGCTTGAATACAAATGTGTTTTTTTATCTATGGAGCAGTTTGCAAATTAGTCTCAACTTTTAGTATTTATGATAAGTAATGATTTAATTGTATATAGGTGATGCAAGCAGGAGGTGGGTGGGGTAAAATCTTACAAGACAGACCACCTACTCCAGTCCTTATAGAAGTTCAAAAGTATGTCAAGGAACGACTGGAAAGACGTTGGCTTCCAATGTTTCTGTGTACAGAAGATTTCCAAGAAAGACAACATCCACAGGTTAAAATGGATGATGTTGTTGATGATGTCATGTTAAACAAACGCAAGAAAGCAGCACAAGTCTGGAAGGTAAGGTCATTTTAGTTCTGTATTTATGTGACAGTATATATGCATATATCAGTTAATTCGCTACTGACAAACACACTATGACTGTGAGTCAGGACACATCTTTTTCACATTGGATCTGTAAGGCAATACACTAATCCATGCAATCCTATCAGCCAAGATTTGACTACTGTAGTAACAGTAAATGCATTATTATTATATGGACTGATCCTGACAGATTTGACTACAGTAATGCATTATTATTATATGGACTGATCCTGACAGATTTGACTACAGTAATGCATTATTATTATATGGACTGATCCTGACAGATTTGACTACAGTAATGCATTATTATTATTTGGACTTATCCTGACACCACCATAAACTCTCCTGTATTGCAGTATGCTCAAAATAAAGCGACAAGGATTATCACTTGTATCAAGAAGTTTTTGAACACATTTCTTCAGTTCTTATCAGTCTGTATTTGTTACCATTTGTTTCAGGATTGATTACAAACGTTTACTGTTAATGTATAAAATTAGTGAACGCAACATTGCTCTAGAGATCCACACTATAGAAATTTGATTGATTGATTGATTGATTGATTATTTGATTGATTGATAGAATGATAACAGATGATTACCATAGATGTAATATGTACACTCAGTCTAGTGAATTGTAGAATGCAATTCATTGTAATGTATTTTAGAGAGGCATAAACAATATCATTCATCAATTCATCAATTGTATAGATGTCTTCAACAACTTGCTTATAATGTGGCTATGTCTGCATATTTGTTAAGTATCTATGACAAGCAAAGTCAGGTGGTCCCTTCCATACATCAGTCTCTTTATGTCCACCTGTATTCTGTGATCCCTTCCATACATCAATCTCTTTATGTCCACCTGTATTCAGGGGTCCCTTCCATACATCAATCTCTTTATGTCCACCTGTATTCAGTGGTCCCTTCCATACATCAGTCTCTTTATGTCCACCTGTATTCTGTGGTCCCTTCCATACATCAATCTCTTTATGTCCACCTGTATTCAGTGGTCCCTTCCATATATCAGTCTCTTTATGTCCACCTGTATTCAGTGGTCCCTTCCATACATCAATCTCTTTATGTCCACCTGTATTCAGTGGTCCCTTCCATACACCAGTCTCTTTATATCCACCTGTATTCAGTGGTCCCTTCCATACATCAATCTCTTTATGTCCACCTATATCTCGAATATCAACCAAACCTAGTACAAATGTCAGATAAAAATATCTTTTGCCAACAATACAATTAATTTGTTGACATGAGATTCTATTAAAAATACTAGCAACCTGCTACAAATATTCAATAGTAATTTTAAAGGCATGTTTCATGGTTTACTTTCAGATGTTGGAAAGTCGGTGGATATCCTCTTCCAGAGACATCATTGCCTTCAGGAAAGCACTGATGAACCCTGTTACATGTGCACATTTTAGAAAATTTGTGTCTGTTAGAGGAGAGAATCTAGAAAATGATGTGTTGTTCTGGTTGGAAGTACAGCGATATAAGGTACAATACACACTTACTAACTTTCTGGTTGGAAGTACAGCGATATAAGGTACAATACACACTTACTAACTTTCTGGTTGGAAGTACAGCGATATAAGGTACAATACACACTTACTAACTTTCTGGTTGGAAGTACAGCGATATAAGGTACAATACACACTTACTAACTTTCTGGTTGGAAGTACAGCGATATAAGGTACAATACACACTTACTAACTTTCTGGTTGGAAGTACAGCGATATAAGGTACAATACACACTTACTAACTTTCTGGTTGGAAGTACAGCGATATAAGGTACAATACACACTTACTAACTTTCTGGTTGGAAGTACAGCGATATAAGGTACAATAAACACTTACTAACTTTTTCTCAAAATATTTTCAAGTGACACTGAGTAGTAACAGTAACTGAAATCAATGTTGAATTTCACAGGAATTATATCACGCCCACACTGAAGACTCAATCATACAACAAAAGATACAGGCTATTATTCACTGTTTCCTGGATTCACAAATACCACCAAATCTACAGATTGACATTCCTCAAGAACAAGCTGAGAAAATATTTGAAAAACGTCCTAGAGAAATGGGTCCATATGTCTTTAGAGAGCCACAGGTAAGGAAATTAGGCTATTGAATCTATGTATGTAGGACTGTTATGAATGGTAAACCAAGCATCTTTGATAACGTAACAGTGAGTTAGTAGGTCATGCAATGTTTGATACTGTATGTGAGACATCTTTGATAACAATGAGTTAGTAGGTCATGCAATGTTTGATACTGTATGTATGTGAGACATCTTTGATAGCAATGAGTTAGTAGGTCATGCAATGTTTGATACTGTATGTGAGACATCTTTGATAGCAATGAGTTAGTAGGTCATGCAATGTTTGATACTGTATGTGAGACATCTTTGATAGCAATGAGTTAGTAGGTCATGCAATGTTTGATACTGTATGTGAGACATCTTTGATAGCAATGAGTTAGTAGGTCATGCAATGTTTGATACTGTATGTATGTGAGACATCTTTGATAGCAATGAGTTAGTAGGTCATGCAATGTTTGATACTGTATGTGAGACGTCTTTGATAGCAGTGAGTTAGTAGGTCATGCAATGTTTGATACTGTATGTGAGACATCTTTGATAGCAATGAGTTAGTAGGTCATGCAATGTTTGATACTGTATGTGAGACATCTTTGAAAGCAATGAGTTAGTAGGTCATGCAATGTTAGATACTGTATGTGAGACATCTTTGATAGCAATGAGTTAGTAGGTCATGCAATGTTTGATACTGTATGTGAGACATCTTTGATAGCAATGAGTTAGTAGGTCATGCAATGTTTGATACTGTATGTGAGACATCTTTGATAGCAATGAGTTAGTAGGTCATGCAATCTTTGATACTGTATGTGAGACATCTTTGATAGCAATGAGTTAGTAGGTCATGCAATGTTTGATACTGTATGTGAGACATCTTTGATAGCAATGAGTTAGTAGGTCATGCAATGTTTGATACTGTATGTGAGACATCTTTGATAGCAGTGAGTTAGTAGGTCATGCAATCTTTGATACTGTATGTGAGACATCTTTGATAGCAATGAGTTAGTAGGTCATGCAATGTTTGATACTGTATGTGAGACATCTTTGATAGCAGTGAGTTCGTAGGCCATGCAATGTTTGATACTGTATGTGAGACATCTTTGATAGCAATGAGTTAGTAGGTCATGCAATGTTTGATACTGTATGTGAGACATCTTTGATAGCAATGAGTTAGTAGGTCATGCAATCTTTGATACTGTATGTGAGACATCTTTGATAGCAATGAGTTAGTAGGTCATGCAATGTTTGATACTGTATGTGAGACATCTTTGATAGCAATGAGTTAGTAGGTCATGCAATGTTTGATACTGTATGTGAGACATCTTTGATAACAGTGAGTTAGTAGGTCATGCAATCTTTGATACTGTATGTGAGACATCTTTGATAGCAGTGAGTTAGTAGGTCATGCAATGTTAGATACTGTATGTGAGACATCTTTGATAGCAATGAGTTAGTAGGTCATGCAATGTTAGATACTGTATGTGAGACATCTTTGATAGCAATGAGTTAGTAGGTCATTCAATGTTTGATACTGTACCGGTATGTGAGACATCTTTGATAGCAATGAGTTAGTAGGTCATGCAATGTTTGATACTGTACCGGTATGTGAGACATCTTTGATAGCAATGAGTTAGTAGGTCATGCAATGTTTGATACTGTATGTGAGACATCTTTGATAGCAATGAGTTAGTAGGTCATTCAATGTTTGATACTGTACCGGTATGTGAGACATCTTTGATAGCAATGAGTTAGTAGGTCATGCAATGTTTGATACTGTATGTGAGACATCTTTGATAGCAGTGAGTTAGTAGGCCATGCCATGTTTGATACACAGTGAATTAAAAGTACATAAAAACTCATACTGTGTGTATTTTTTTTACACAGTTGACAGTATTCAGGGTATTGTTTGCACACTGGGCAGACTTTTGTAACTATAGGAATAGTATGGATGAAACTAAAATGTTAGAAGAACTGGAAAGAAAAAGACGAAAACACAGGGCCAAAGAGAGACAAAGACAGAGGGCGCTAGAGGAAAGAGAGGCAAAGGTATTCAGTTATCATGATTATAATTCATTCTTAATCATAAACAATAAAATATTAATCATTCACAGCTAAACTCAAGTATAATTTATCATTTCAAATAAATGTGAAAAGTTAGGAGACAGTTCCTTAAAGTTTGTCAAAATCACATCCATACCATCAAAGAAAGATTTCCATGCACGAATACAGTGAATTTGTTTATTTCATAAAACCACCATTTTGTGTGGTTTCATGAAATATGATGTACATCAAATGTTGACAGACATGTACATCAAATATTGACGTATGTACATCAAATGTTGACGTATGTACATTAAATGTTGACAGACATGTACATCAAATGTTGACGTATGTACATCAAATGTTGACGTATGTACATCAAATATTGACAGATGTACATCAAATGTTGACATATGTACATCAAATATTGACAGATGTACATCAAATGTTGACGTATGTACATCAAATGTTGACATGTACATCAAATGTTGACGTATGTACATCAAATGTTGACGTATGTACATCAAATGTTGACGTATGTACATCAAATATTGACAGATGTACATCAAATATTGACATGTACATCAAATATTGACAGATGTACATCAAATGTTGACAGACATGTACATCAAATGTTGACGTATGTACATCAAATATTGACATGTACATCAAATATTGACAGATGTACATCAAATGTTGACAGACATGTACATCAAATATTGACGTATGTACATCAAATATTGACGTATGTACATCAAATGTTGACGTATGTACATCAAATGTTGACAGACATGTAGATCAAATGTTGACGTATGTACATCAAATATTGACTTATGTACATCAAATATTGACAGGTGTACATCAAATGTAGACGTATGTACATCAAATATTGACAGGTGTACATCAAATGTAGACATGTACATCAAATGTTTTTATACATCAAATGTACATATAGATCAACATTTGATAATCTTACAGTTGATAAACACTGAACTGTGCAAACCTTCTAAAATCTAAACACTTATGGGTAGATTCTGAGCATTGCATCCTTCATGGCGCAAATAACCAGAAAGTATCTTTTAGAAAGTGAGTGCTATAATGATAATTTGTGTTTTGGAAAGCGAAACACATAATTTATCCACAAGGAAGCACATTTCATTTATATCATTCTTTTATCTTGTCATTTAAAGGGATATTGACTGAGTTTACCCTGGTAGTTGAGCCTTCTGTTTTCTAAGATAGACACAAATTAAGACTATTGATGCAACACAGATGAGCTAATGATAGAGCTAGGTTTATTTAGCGTGCCATGAAGAAGCTTGCAGTGTTATTTTGGGACTTCCAATGTTTACACCATGTTGATCACAGGTTGATTAGAATCACACAACTGAGGAACTGTTATCACACACTTGTGTAATCTACCACATTGAAGAACAAAAGATTTAGTTTGTGTCTATCTATAAACCTATGTGTTGGTGTATATTTAAGGCAAAATAAACATAACAAGGTGAACAAATTGTGATAACTTCATGTACATGGTAAAATGTGTTGATGTTTATAGGAGGAAGCTAGATGATTAAAGAAATCGTGATAACTTCATGTACATGGTAAAATGTGTTGATGTTTATAGGAGGAAGCTAGATGATTAAAGAAATCGTGATAACTTCATGTACATGGTAAAATGTGTTGATGTTTATAGGAGGAAGCTAGATGATTAAAGAAATCGTGATAACTTCATGTACATGGTAAAATGTGTTGATGTTTATAGGAGGAAGCTAGATGATTAAAGAAATCGTGATAACTTCATGTACATGGTAAAATGTGTTGATGTTTGTAGGAGGAAGCTAGACGATTAAAGAAATCGTGATAACTTCATGTACATGGTAAAATGTGTTGATGTTTATAGGAGGAAGCTAGATGATTAAAGAAATCGTGATAACTTCATGTACATGGTAAAATGTGTTGATGTTTATAGGAGGAAGCTAGACGATTAAAGAAATCGTGATAACTTCATGTACATGGTAAAATGTGTTGATGTTTATAGGAGGAAGCTAGATGATTAAAGAAATCATGATAACTTCATGTACATGGTAAAATGTGTTGATGTTTGTAGGAGGAAGCTAGATGATTAAAGAAATCGTGATAACTTCATGTACATGGTAAAATGTGTTGATGTTTATAGGAGGAAGCTAGATGATTAAAGAAATCGTGATAACTTCATGTACATGGTAAAATATGTTGATGTTTGTAGGAGGAAGCTAGATGATTAAAGAAATCGTGATAACTTCATGTACATGGTAAAATGTGTTGATGTTTGTAGGAGGAAGCTAGACGATTAAAGAGAGAGAAAGGATTAGATGATGACACTGATTCTGAGATTCGTAGTCAAACTGGTAGTGTGATCCGAGTTGGTACACCATTGGCTGAGTTTTTACAAGAAGAACCAGAGGAACAACATATACAGTGGAGATATTCCAATTACATCAAAGCAATAGAGAAAGAAGAAGCTATACTCAATTCATCTGACAAAGCGTCATCCATTATAACTGGAAGTGAAATAGGTAAGAAATTCCTCAACCAATCACCCCACTTCACCCCATACCACCCCACACCAGATGTAGCTGTTTGTGGATGGTTATAGTCTATAACTGGTAGTGAAATGGGTAAACACACTAAGATAATTCTATTGGCTGTCAAGTAAATACTAAGATAATTCTATTGGCTGTCAAGTAAATACTAAGATGATTCTATTGGCTGTCAAGTAAATACTAAGATAATTCTATTGGCTGTCAAGTAAATACTAAGATGAATCTATTGGCTGTCAAGTAAATACTAAGATGATTCTATTGGCTGTCAAGTAAATACTAAGATGAATCTATTGGCTGTCAAGTAAATACTAAGATAATTCTATTGGCTGTCAAGTAAATACTAAGATGAATCTATTGGCTGTCAAGTAAATACTAAGATAATTCTATTGGCTGTCAAGTAAATACTAAGATGATTCTATAGGCTGTCAAGTAAATACTAACTTAAAGATAATTCTATTGGCTGTCAAGTAAATACTAAGATGAATCTATTGGCTGTCAAGTAAATACTAAGATGATTCTATTGGCTGTCAAGTAAATACTAAGATAATTCTATTGGCTGTCAAGTAAATACTAAGATGATTCTATTGGCTGTCAAGTAAATACTAAGATAATTCTATTGGCTGTCAAGTAAATACTAAGATGAATCTATTGGCTGTCAAGTAAATACTAAGATAATTCTATTGGCTGTCAAGTAAATACTAACTAAGATAATTCTATTGGCTGTCAAGTAAATACTAAGATAATTCTATTGGCTGTCAAGTAAATACTAAGATGATTCTATTGGCTGTCAAGTAAATACTAAGATAATTCTATTGGCTGTCAAGTAAATACTAAGATGATTCTATTGGCTGTCAAGTAAATACTAAGATGATTCTATTGGCTGTCAAGTAAATACTAAGATGAATCTATTGGCTGTCAAGTAAATACTAAGATGAATCTATTGGCTGTCAAGTAAATACTAAGATGAATCTATTGGCTGTCAAGTAAATACTAAGATGAATCTATTGGCTGTCAAGTAAATACTAAGATGAATCTATTGGCTGTCAAGTAAATACTAAGATGAATCTATTGGCTGTCAAGTAAATACTGAGATAATTCTATTGGCTGTCAAGTAAATACTAAGATGATTCTATTGGCTGTCAAGTAAATACTAAGATGATTCTATTGGCTGTCAAGTAAATACTAAGATGATTCTATTGGCTGTCAAGTAAATACTGAGATAATTCTATTGGCTGTCAAGTAAATACTAAGATGATTCTATTGGCTGTCAAGTAAATACTAAGATGATTCTATTGGCTGTCAAGTAAATACTAAGATGATTCTATTGGCTGTCAAGTAAATACTAAGATGATTCTATTGGCTGTCAAGTAAATACTGAGATAATTCTATTGGCTGTCAAGTAAATACTAAGATGATTCTATTGGCTGTCAAGTAAATACTGAGATAATTCTATTGGCTGTCAAGTAAATACTTAGATGATTCTATTGGCTGTCAAGTAAATACTAAGATGATTCTATTGGCTGTCAAGTAAATATGATTTTATTGACTGTCAATTCAGGTACACAGAATGCAACATAATGTCCTGATTCGGTAGGCAGTGTTTTGCTAAATTATATAAAATATTTTCAAATCCCTTCCTAAATAGGTTCATTGACCCCAAAGAAAGTATTCTTAACATTTGTTGGTTTACATATTGCCTTCAGCATTGATTAAAATTAGTTTGCATAGGTTATATAAATCCTTTATTGCCATTGTCCAACACTAAAGTATAAAAGATCTTATATTACAGGTAACAAATATCCAACGTAAAATGCAAAATATCTGACATTTCAGGTTCATTGGCTTTAAAGAGTACATCTGAAGATGTCCAGGAGACTAGCAGATCTGATGAAACGGATAACAATGAAAAAAAAGGTAGGGTGTTAGCGATTACTAGCATCTGACCTATAAATACGCATAGTAATGTACATGTATGTGTGTATGTGTGTGTGTGTGTGTGTGTACTTGCGTGTGTGCATGCTTGCATACACATGTATGTATGTATGTATGCATACATGAATGCATGCACACATGCACGCATGTACGTACGTACGTACGTATGTACGTATGTATGTATATATTTACCATTGTACATGCTTGTAAACATCATACATGATACAATAACGTACTATATAATATTTTATATACTTAGTAAGAACACAATATCATGTAGATTTGTAATAATTACAAATCATTTGTCTCTACAGGTAAAATCTCTAAAAAAGGTAACAAAAGTACAGATAAAGTACCAACAAAGAGTACAGTTAGTGATGCTACAGATCTCAAAGTCAAGGTGATGGTATCAAAAACATGAAGAAAAAAGTGAATGTTGGCACTGCTGGTAGTGGAGTTGTTAACCAATCAACCAACAAACAAGATATGAACTCAAAGACATAGCAATACCAATCTAGCTTGACTACATTCAGTTGCTGTAGTTGTTGTAATTAAACGCTTACATTAGTTTTCAGTACTTTAATAATTTATAAATATTATGTGAAGGAAGACTTTTAATTTGTACAGGTTATATTTTGTAAATATTAGTACATTTTGTATTTTCTGTAATTTTAGCACATCTGAGGAGATCTGTAAATTGCATGCTATTATGAGTTGAACATGTGTAAATTTCAGTGTTTATGAGTCAATATATGTTGTCTGTCTGTCTGTCTGTCTGAATATATCTTTTAGTCTAAACTTTTGCTCACAAATATTATGAAAGAAGATAGTATACAAGATTGTAATATAGTATATTTAGTGCATTGATTGTTTATATGTATATTAAGGCTCGGATAATAGTCTGCTAGCTGTGAGACTTTCCAGCATAAGTAAGCTCAACTAAAAATATGCTTGCTGCAAGACTTTCCATCACACATCTGTTAAATTTGGCATATCCTAAACCCCGGGCTGAGCCATTGGGCAGGGCTCTATGGTTGGACCATTGGACTGAGCCATTGGGCAGGGCCCTATGGTTGGACCATTGGGCAGGGATCCATGGCTGGACCATTGGGCAGGGCTCTATGGTTGGACCATTGGGCTGGGCCATTGGGCTGAGCCATTGGGCAGGACTCTATGGTTGGATCATTGGGCAAAGCTCTAATATTTGCTGGGCCATTGGGCTGAACTCTGTGTCTGGGCCATTGGGCAAGGCTCCATGGCTTGACTGCTGGACAGGGCTCTATAGCTTGACTGTTGGACTATAATGCTGAGTTAGTGAAGAGTGAAATTGAATGTTAATCAATGAAAAGCACCATTATAGCATGTGCTATAATGGTAAGGATCATTTTGTTTATATTTGTGATTCTTGCAAAGACTGATAAGTACATTTAGGTCAGATCAGGGAATGTTCATCTTTATTGTGAGGTGAGGGGATGGAACCCGTAAAGGATTCTTCTAAACAGTAGATATTTCTGGTCACTAGTTTATGAGTACAAAAAGCACCATTGTTGAATCTTTGGCTAGTGTAATGCCCACCATTCCATGCTGTCATGTGGAAATACCTGAGAAATTAAGGGTGGTGGGTGTATCTGGTAATTTTTGTAGATTTTGTGTCACAAGGTTTTAGTCATTTTTGTAGATTTTGTGTCTCAAGGTTTTGGTCACCAGAAAAATACAGTACTTTGAAGGAGAAAGATTAAGGTCCTCTAAAAATAAATAGTTGACACTGTATACTGCAACCTCAAGTCATGCATCAGAACTTGAAGGAGTAGCAGACTGAAGCAATACTTACAATTTCGCAAGATAAGCCAGTCTAACACCCCAGCCCAGGTTTTTAAGATATGGTCTACAGCAATAAAAGATATTGAGAGCATTATGTGTTAAAAATGACCATTTGAAAATGTAGTATATCATTGAAAATGTGACAAGACTGTACACCACATACATGTAGAGTGACATGTACCACATAGAATGATGACATGTACCACATAGAGTGACATGACACTTGACAGAAAGACTTGGTCAATTCTACAAGTATTACAAACTTGGCACTCACACATTATAGCCTATAGCAATCAATATGATTCATTTAAATATAAAACTTTGGTAATTAGCTTCAATGGGTACTGCCCAGAGGGTGATTATATGCTGAGTTCAGTCCAGCTGTGTTTGTGTTCACCATATCTCTGGCATGCATCAACTGATGTCAACCAAACGGTAATGTACTTTGTGAGACATATGCCCATAACTTTGCTTTTTGACTGATTCATGTATGGCAGAATGGCAACCATAATAGTAAAGTTTCACAATGACTTTGGAGGTGCAATATGTAGCAACTCCATTCAAGTGCCTATACCCATGTATGTTATCAATGCATTCTTTTAAGACCTTTGACCTTGGTCTTAAAAGTAAAATTGATCAGTTTGGTTTATCTTCGTAGTCTTTTTTATTCAAACATTTGATGATGGGTATTACAATCATGTCTTTTTACTATGTGAGACATATGTATACCAGTATGTGATGTGATTTCATGATCTTGACCTACATAGTAAATTGTGGCCATATTTGTGATAGAAAAGCACATTTTGCATGTTATCTCCAAAGGTTGGAGACATGTGGACACCATTCAAGTGTCTGCCCTTATGTTGTCAATGGGAAGCTAATAAGACCTTCTTGACCTTTGACCTTGCCAGATATTTTCAAGGTGAAATGACCTAAGTTTTTCTTTCTACATTGACTAAAGTAGTTGAATACACAAAGACTCCATTTAAATATCTATAGCAATAGAAACAAAGTAAGCTTTCTTTATATACCTTGACCATTGACCTCAATATTCTGGGTCAGATAACAAATTGGTCAATAAATTATAATGTTTTGTATCTAGAGCCACCATTCAAATTTACACAATAACTTTGCCATATAACACATGAGTTGGGGGACTATGTCTGTATGAAGGCTTGTTGATGGTTTACGCTTTAAAGGATAAGTACATTCAAGTAATTCATGTTTAATGTCAATATGTACATGATGAAACTGTACTATTTGTTTCAGAAGCTGAGATTTTTAAGCTTTAAAGGATAAGTACATTCAAGTAATTCATGTTTAATGTCAATATGTACATGATGAAACTGTACTATTTGTTTCAGAAGCTGAGATTTTTAAGTTATGGAAAGTTATGATCATTGAAAATTGTGTGTGCCTTACAAAATTAAACAATGTTAATGAATCCTAGAATTTTTTGGCACAACTGAAATGAGGTTCAGTAGTGCTTTAGGTATGGTGAAGTGTACGTATGTATGCATGTATGCATGCATGTATGTATGTATGTATGTATGTATGTATGTGCGCACGTGTGTGTGTGTGTGTGTGTGTGTGTGTGTGTGAACCACTTGAAGACAAAAACCACCAGACAGATTGCTTTTTGGTATTTGGTGGGGACATTACCAAGGGTATGTAGGTGAGAAATTGTTGAAATGAAAATGATCGCTACAAGTATGTGATTTGGGTCGAAAAACATGATTCTTGGCATAAAAAGGTACTTCCAGGCTCAACTTAGAATGAAAGATTATTGTTTTATTTTAAATCTTTTATCGAGTACTTCACACCTATTTATCAATGACACCAACATTAAACTCAGTTTGAACTTGCTTGGAAACACAGTTTTTAGCATAGCTAGGTGAATTAAAACAGGTTCATTCATGCTATGGGCATGAGACCTGATAAAGCGTCTTATCCGTCTGTCTGTCTGCCTACCTGTGCATGACATACTTAAAGTAACAAAATACACTGACAATATTATTTTGGTATGTGGTAAGAATGTTGCTTACAGTCTCTAGTTAGAATGTTACTCAAGACAAAATATACAAATCTACCTAGCAACAAGACCACTGCAACCATAGCACAGTCATACTATGATGTATATTGCAAAGATAAAAACAAGAATGCGTAGGCAAATGAATAAATATTCAAAAACATGTATGTAAACATACACAGCATCAAGACCACACCAATGGCAAAAGTCAAATGATGATGAGTATTGCAAAGATGAAAAAAAGGGCTGACATAAGCATGTCAATAAACATTTTCAAAATGGTCCCATGTTTGCCTTGCAACAAGACCATGCCCATTACAACAGCCAAATGATGGTGTATTTGGTAAAGGTAACAACACGGTTAGTTAGTCAAGTGGGTAAATATTCAAAGAAAATAACAGTCATCCATGAACTAAGAAACTGCACACAGCAACATTAAAAATGATGGTGCATATTGCATGGGTAACAACAAGGATAGGTTGACATGTGGATGAACACAGTTGTTCTATGCCATTAGCTCTATTTTACTTACATGAATAGATTAGGTTGGTAATTTGACTTCCATAATGTGGATGAGAATTAGGTATTTATTTGGGAGTTTTGATTGATAAAATAATTTACTATGTTTTTAAACTTGGAAAGGCAATTGTAAATGTTTGTAACTCAACAAATTGTATAACGTAACAAAATATGTGAAATGTTTGTTATTGTACATATAATAACATCATTATGATTTGACATTCCAAAATATGTAACCATTTGTCACCCATACATTGACATTCCAAAATATGTACCCATTTGTCACCCATACATTGACATTCCAAAATATGTACCCATTTGTCACCCATACATTGACATTCCAAAATATGTACCCATTTGTCACCCATACAGCGACTTTAAAATGAAATGTGAAAATTTGGGCGATTATTGTATCGTTTAAGAGAAGATAGATATGCCTCCCTAAGTTAGCAGATATTTACAAAATACTTTTACTTTTAATAGCCCACCAAAGGGGGTGCTATTACAGTGGCTTTGTTCCGTCCATCCATCTGTCCATCTGTAATACATCTGATCCTATTCATTCAAACTTTGCACAAACATGACATATTCAGAGGACAATGTATGCATGTTATAATCAAATTGGACTGAATGATAGCCATATTTGTAGTTAATACATAACTTAGAAGTGTACTAGATAGGAACTGCTAGTAAAAGTGTCTCCTTGTATGTTATCAGGTGTAAGCTTTGATCTTCAAGATCAGCCATCAAAATCAAGCCTATTTGAACAATAGCTCATTGACCATACGACAGATACTTTAGTCAAGTGTCTGCTCCTATATATTATAAGATGTGAATTTATTATAGACCACAACCTTTTCCCATGACCTTTACATGCTGTAGCTCAGGAAGTGGAAACAGTCTGGCAATTAATGTAAGTATCTGTCACTATATTGTCAGATATTAATTGTTTTGCATTTGACCTTGACCTTTACTTTCTGGGCCAAAATTTAACTCTAACATTTCATCTATTAGTCACACAGAAATAAAGTAGTTTAAGGTGTGGTGGGGGGGGGGGGCCTACGTCTTTTATGAAGACTTGTTTTCTTGAAACTTAGTCTATTGTCATGATTTCTACATATTTTCTCTGATGTAGTTTGAAATCAAGAATAGCTACCTGTCAATTCTAAATTGTATTTTCCAATTTTGCCAATAAAATGCATTTCACCTCCAAAGTTTTATAATCCATGTCTACTTTCTGTTAAGGGAAGTTTTTTGGTTATATTGTCTGTCTGTCTGTCTCTGTTATTTTCTCAAAAACAACTAGCTAAGCAGTAAACCCAAACAAAATTTGGTGTATTCTAGGTGTAAGAACAAAATTTTTGAAAAAATGTTGCCCGATTTTACATAAAGTTTTAATACGCCATTATATTTGGTTAGAGTAACATCTGGGTTACCAGAAAACAGGTGTTGCAACTGAGGATTCTCTTGCACAAATTCACAGTTGGCAGTTTCCATGGTAACTGATATTATGAAAGATGCTTTAAAAGAATTTTAAATTCTTGACTGCATATATTTTGGATTGCCATTGATTGGGGGGGGGGGGGTCACCCTGTTTTGAAATTGGCAGTTGGGGGGGGGGGTCATGTTGTTTTGAAAATTGTGGATAGGGGGGTCATTGTGTTTTGGATTGTAATGGAATCAAAAAATCCCTTTCAACAATAGCATATAGCTATGCCAGAAATGTGGTACATATTTGTTATTGTCCCTGATTCTTACATCAATTCTTTAATATTACTTCAGGTAAAAGTTAAAACATAACTATACATATACATATACATGTATTACCTAGCTACCCCACTAGTTACAGAACATGTCATGTAAATGCTTGGCTGTTTCACAATGCTTCACTTATATTTCACTTTGGGGCAAAGGTGAACTTGAAGGTTTCGTAATGTAATCTTCATAGATTGTTTTTTTTTGTTTTTGTTTTATTCAAGTTTTGAAGAAAAAAAACAAGAAAAAACAGAACAAAAAACAAAACAACAGACAATGAAAGAAAGAAAGTACACTGCTCGAGAGTTAAATATCTTATGAAAATACATTATACAAAGTTCAAAGTTCAATGTTCAATTTATGCCTCAAGGAATGACCATTTGGTCAGATGAATTTCCAACTTGTCTTTGTCTTCAGCAATTTGCTTTTGTACATTTCGAGCTTGTTTCACTCTGAAGAGAAAAGTTTGGAAGTTTACATTGCAGTTTACAGTTGTAGAGGTACTGTTTTGCAAGAAGGAACAAAAAGTTAATAACCATAGGGAAATGGTAGGACCCTAACATCACGTGTTGCAGGGTGATGGGTGAGAGGTGTAAATCCTCTTGTTTCATGAAGGTATCTTTAAATAATGTCCAAAAGGCCTTGGAAAATCTACAGTGAAAAAACAGATGATACGAAGTTTCCACCTCTTCGTGACAAAAAGTGCACTCGGGATTATCCACTTTAGGGGGAATCATTCTGAACAAGTCCCTGTTTGTGAACAATATACGGTGTAATAGTTTATACTGAAACTCTCTGGACTTTGTGTCAATCGCTACTTTAAAGGGCAATACGTAATATTTTGATAACTGGAAGAAAGAGATATGGAAATCCTTCATAAAGTAATTTGCACTTGTATGCTGTTGAAACTTTTTGCCAATGAAGACCTTCTTAACAGCCTTACGGTCGATTTCGGAGGCTTCAATACATTCATCATTTATATAAATATTGGGCACTGAATTATTATCCGCGCTTATCTTAACCCTATTATAAGCAGTCATTGAAAGATTTGCCTTCAATGGAGCAGGTATAGCTGTAAAAAGTCGAGACACATGAAAAAAATCTAGCCTAGAGAGGCCATACTTATGTATTAGAGAAGGGCCCTTAAGTGGACGATTGTTTTCAAACAGATCGTTGACAAAAATAATTCCCTTTGTGTGGATTTCTGAACAATAAACAGACTTATTATTTATAGTAATGTCATTGTTGTTCCATAAAATTTTACGACCGATTTCAAGATTCTTTGGATCAGTAGCATACAAATCTGCCCAGGCTGAGAGTGCCTCTTTGTAAAAGTTTGAAAAACTCAACTCTAGGTTACTAATGCCAAAATGACAATTAAACAGAAAATTTCCTCCAATAGACTGTAAGCGCCTTTGGAAAAGCTTTTTCCAAGGATGGGTGATGGAGGGATCAAAGAATCGTTTTAACCACATGATGCGGAAGGTCTTGTGCATTGTAAGAATGTCTGGTGCTCTAAGACTACCATCGCCCATTTCTGAAATCAACACATTTCTTGAAATACGGTCTCGACCATTCCAAATAAATTAAAATGTGTTGCTGTTAATACTGTTAAGAATTTCTTTAGGGACATATGACATTCTCATAACGTACACTAATTTCGAGATAGCAAGACTCTTTACAATTTGTATTTTCCCCAATAATGACAAACTGCGTTGTTTCCAAAAACGCAATGTTGATTCCAAACTTTCAATTGGCTTAGCATAATTCAACGTTGTAGCCCATTGAGTATCATGTGAAATGTAAACCCCTACAATTGTCAATGGTTTTGAAGCACACTTTATACCAAAGGGCTTGTCTACTCTACTTTTCCAGGGTCCAAGCCAAATGGCTTCGGTTTTCTCAATGTTCGTTTTCAGACCAGAAATTTTACCAAAACTATCAAGTAAATCAAAAAGATGCTTTATGGAAGACTCATCCCCAACAAAAGCAGGTTAGATCATCGGCGAAAGCGCACTCGGTAACAACTGTATTACGCAAATGAATACCTTTGATATTTTTGTTAGCCCTTAGAGAAATCAAAAAGACCTCTAAGGCTAAAATGAAGAGAGATGGGGATAGCGGATCTCCTTGACGGACTCCTCTTTCAATTTTGAAATATCCTGTTGTGTATCCATTATTCATGACTGAACTCTCAACATCTGAGTAAAAAGTTCTAACCCACTTTATCAAGGATGGTCCGAAATTACAGGCGTTTAAGCAGGCAAATAAAAAATTCCACTCGAGAATCAAAAGCCTTTTCAAAATCTATTGCTACTAAAATACCTGGGATGTTTAGCTCAGATGTACACGCAAGTACTTCCTCAATCAAACGGATACAGTCAGAGATGTCTCTGCCTTTCACAAAGGCCGATTGAGTATGAGAAATAATATTTGGTAGGATCTTTTCCATTCTTTTTGAAATGCAACGTGACCCAATCTTGGCATCAATATTAATCAATGAGATCGGTCGCCAATTTTTAATGAATTGTTTGTCTTTACCAACTTTTTCTATGAGAGTAATAATACTTTGACGCTGAGATGTCGACATACAACCTTTTTCATGAGCATGGTTAATTGAATCTACCACATACGGTCCTACAATGTGCCAAAAACTAACATAAAATTCAACCGGGAGGCCATCGTTACCAGGTGATTTTCCTTTTGGCATAGAGATAAGGGGTTTATATGCCTCCCCAAGGGTAATCGGACCTTCTAAACTGTTGTGTTCATCTTGTGAAAGTTTTGGAATATTCAACTGAGAAATAAAATTATTAGGATTACTGGGGTTTTGAGAATGACTATGATGACTGCTATACAGATTACTATAAAACGATTTCAATTCTGAAAGAATCTCTGACTGGTTCCGTTTGACCTCGCTATCACTACCAATGATTGTCTGGATATGAGACCTGGTTTGATTACTCTTTTCAAGGCCTAGAAAATATTTCGTACTCTTTTCACCCATTTCCACCCATATCGCTCTAGAGCGGACAATTATCCCTTGGGTGACATAGTCGTATAGTGAATCTAACTCGATTTTAGCATTGTTCAGGAGCTCAGCGGTTTCGGATGAAGGGTTGTCGCTATATAAAATGTCTAAATATTCTAGTTTCTTTTCAAGTTCGCCTCTCCTTAGCTTTTTGCTTACTGTACTTGATAGTGAAATTCCTTATCCTGTATTTAAGGAGATCCCATAGAAGGCTTTTACTGTGAATATCAGCATATTCACCACACCAATCATGAAAATTTGAATTGATTTGATCTAGGTAATCTCTATCGTTCAAGAGGCTACAATTTAATTTCCAGTGGGACGGTCCCCTTTTCGAATCTCGCGAGTCCAATGAGAGGACAACTGCTGAGTGATCACTAAATGACACAGGGCAAATGTCTGTCGAATCAGTAATAGTTTGCGTATGGTCAGAAATGAGAAAATAATCAAGTCTACTACTCACAGGGGAGGGCCCACCTCTCATCCATGTAAACCGCCGAGACCCTGGGTTGCGAATACGGGGGTAATTGTGTTTTGGACTGTGATGGAGGCCCATTTTTATGTGACTTGGAAAACTTACATTTACGTTAGCTTTTCGAAGCTTGGACATATTAGCTCAAAGGCTATGAATAACCTCAACATTGCCTTAATAGAAGCAAAAAACTGCAGATCTGCCAGGGGTAAACCCCAAGGACTCCCTAAACCCCATCAGAGGTCACTCATGCATTCAACCAACAATCAGATGCACCAACAACCTTTTTACTGTCATAATGGTATTAAAATTTTCTTAGATATTTTCACCCTATTCTAATTTGAGATGCTATTGTCTTTTAAAGATGTGAAATGTTTGCCAAGATAGTCAAAATTGCCTTCAACTCCAAATCTTCCCTACCAATGATACTACCATTAGAGGTGCTGACCTTTACTACATGTATATAATGATGCTATTTAACTTTTTAATAACATATTTCAACCCTATATAAGTTATAAAGCATAGTATCTGATACTTGATGGTGCTGTCTTGTAAAGCATGGATTAAGTTATTACTTGAAAGGGTCTGAATAGCCTAAATATTGGCTTTAAGAATAAAAATCCTCCAAATTTTCTAGAGGGAGACCCCCTCGGACCCCCACATGAGGTGGACAAGATGCTATCAAAGTATATTTCAAAAGTATTTCAACCCTACCGGTATGTAGCTGCTTTTTACATGTGATGTTGGTGCTGTCTTGTAAAGCTTGGAAATTATTGTCTGAAAGGGTCTGAATAGTCTCAAAATTGACTTTTCAGAGTAAAAAACCTCCAGGGCTTCTATGGGGAGACCCCCTAGGATCCCCCCCCCCCCACTACATGAGGTGTAGACATCCCAGTCTCAAGCTCTTCCCTCTTACTGATAAGATGCTATCAAAGTATAATTCAAAAATATTTCAAACTTTATGAATACAAATATTATATCTGAAATATACCTACCTACCTACACACATGTACACACACATACATTGAACCCCCCCCCCCACACACACACACACACAAACACAAACGCACAACATACATACACGCATGCACGTACGTATGCACACTCAATTTTATGCGTGGACTGAAAGTAAAGCTGTTGATAACGAGACAAAAACATTATGTTGATCAGTACTTCTAAACTGCGGACCGATCAATCATAACATCCCAGAATTTTAGTCATTGACCACTCATTCATTCCTTGTCCTGAATTGTTCAATCTCAGGATGTGACAACTCTCTTTATTAGCTCCGCTGTCAGCGAAAGCTGAAAGCATAGCTTTAGGTATAGGTGGGTATAGAATATAGAGGTATAGGTGAATCATAGGTGTCCGTCAACTTTTATTATTTTCATCATCTTCTCTTAAAGTAACGGCCAGAATACTTCGATATTTGGTGTGCATGTTCCCTGGGGGAGGCTATTCAGATTTGTTCATGCCAAGTTGATCTGTGCAATTTTCAATTTTTTATGATTTTTTTTTCAAAAATGATATTTTCATCATCTCTTCAAATACTACTTGTCAGTTTGTTTTGATATCTGTTGTGTTGATGCACAGAGGGTAGCTTACTCAGATTTGTTAATTTCAAGTCAGCACGTCTTCTTTTCTATTTTTGATGATTTTTTTTTTTGTAATTTGAAATTTTTTTTTATATGTTAATGAGCATTATGACCGACGCCATATTGGAAATCAGTCGACGAGACTTTAAGTAAACTGCCACTTTTCAAAAGACACTATTGACGTCAAACAAGCAATGTAATATGTGCTATAGTCATAATTCTACGCATTGTGCGCCCAAATGACAAGCGTTTGTTCGAAACAGGGTTGTAAACTTCAAATCCAAATTCTGTACCCCTTCTACATAATCAGCCAGTCCGCAACATCCTCATTTGCATACATCTATCCTTCAGATTGCAACGATTACACTTTGAATGGCTGCTCATGGGTCTTATTTTTGGGTATTTTCAATTCGCCGTAACTTTCACTAGAGCCCACCATTTTAGATATTGTAAACACCTAAACCTCAACTGACATCTCTTCTTTCGTACCAGCAAAACAAATTTTGGAATTACATTTAGGAATACCAATTTTCCGACGAATTCGGGATGTATACTTGAGGCCCTGAAATTTCGACCCGGTTTTTTGCTCATAGTTTCCTTAATATAATACGGACCGGAAAGTTTTACAAATTGCACAAAAAGGTGTTTTAAATAACTATGGCAAGTAAATTTAGTAGGATCGTTGTGTAACGCTCCGTTCAAGAATTTTCGGTAGAAAACTACTTATTTGACCAGGAAGCTGAAGCTGACCTCGTTTGACCAGGCGATTTTCCACAGCAACAATACGGGAGTTCTTGGTACTCACTAAAATCACACTTCAGACCCACTATAAAAGTTTGATGTTTTCAGATAACATGTAACTTGTGATTAATTCTATATTGTCGTGCAATTTGGAGTGACAGTGAACCAGAATGAAGACAACTCGCGTAAGGAAGGCATGCCTAGGCATGCGGTTGAAGTTATGCAAGAGCAGTCTCACTGCCGACTGTGAATCGACCAAACTTTGTTTATTAGCCGACAGTTTACATGTAAAGTTAAACGACATGAACGTGTCTTGCCATTTCCTAAATGAAAATATTTGGCAAGTAAAAATAATTAAAATTATTACAACTTTAATTTGGCTTCAGACTTTGCATTATGTTTTTCGTATCTTTCCCCGTTTTACATGTAAATCCGAAAAGGTTCTCTCTGGTCATGCCAGTGGTTAGCCCTGCTTACATACGACAGGCGGTGCACGAGTCTATATTGCTGACTTGACTCTAAACAAATAGTAGGGACAATTGTCAGAATCGAGTCACGGATTACTCCGTATGCAAGCACGGCTAGTCAGTGATCATACCGGGACTGCTTTGAGTACGAGCGAGGTGAGGCATGTTGAGGTATTTTGTTGAGAATTATAAATATTGCGAAATGTCGAGGACAAGGTTTAAATACAATGGAATGATGAAAAAAATTGGCCGAGTCTGCGCCGGTCACAAGAAACTCCGTAAATTAAAATATCAGACGATGTTATGTCTGCTACAACTAGTACAAGTTGAATGTTGTTGACTTGGTAAATTTGTTAGAAAATTGAAATTCGAATTGCCTCAAAATTATTTTAGATCCCTAGTTTATTTCATTCATCATTAAAATTTTCCAGGATTAAAGCTGTAAGACACTGGAATTATTTATAGCCAACCTCAAAATCCTCTTTTTTTCTTTTTCTTGTGTGCATTTCCCAGTCATTATTTTTCTGCGATTTTATGTAATTTTTCATAACAGTAGATTTTTTTAATAAAATGGTGACTATGGTATAAAAGTACAATACATTACCAACTTTCTGTGTAAAATGTGTTTTATAGTGAGACATCATATGAACCCACTAACCACTTTATTACATCGCTTAAACAAAACTGCATAGTGAAGAGCTGAAGAACTGAACCACTTCTACATGTTACCAAAATAAAAAATAAAATTAAAAACAACAGCGGAGCTATACTGACCGATAGGTCGCTTGTTTTATTAGTAATTATAATTAGATAGCCACAGTCCATAATTATTAATTCCAAGCGTTCGTGCACGTATGGTAGGGACGATTATTGAGACATGTCTCAATGACACAGATTGCACGTTTTGTGCCAACATCACTGTAGACGATATCTCACGTCTTTGGATGTCTACACAGTGTATTCATTTCCCGTTAATTGCACGATATGTCAAATTGACACGGCAATTTAGGAGAGCGCTTCAGCTTCTGTGAAGTGGAGATATACGATAAAGGTAAGCCATACGAAGCTTAAAGCCACTCTGATTAAAAAGCAAAAAACTACAATTTCTGTGACAAATAAATTCTTTTTACAGAGCAGAAAATTAATTTGCGAAACGAAAATTTTTATTCGTGTGGCCAAAACTTTATTTTCGAGTGAGAACATTTAAGTTGCGGGATAAAATGTTTAATTGTTGGTGCAATGTTTGAAACATTAGAACCGTTTTTTCTAAAGTTTTCTAACAAGACTTAAAATACCTCATTGCAAACTATTAATCCTACACCAAGTTTTCATGAAAAAACTCTAACTTTGTGTAAAAAGTATTTAAATGTCAAGCCGGAATATGAATTTAAGTCCATTACAATCTTATACTCTGACTGCAGAAACAACATTTGTCACCATACAACCTCCTTTTCCTATCGACGAGATTTACTTAACACAGGATGCAACATTAATGTTTGGGGACGAAACATTAATATGCGAGGACAAAACTTTCTTTTTGCTTGACGGAAGCAGGACTGCATGACGGAAATTGATTATATATCCCACAATCCTCGGCAAACTCTTGGTGGCTATTTCAACTTCGCGACCAGCACTATATCTGATCATGTCAAGTGGTAAACACATCAATTGTTTCCAGTGTATAAATGTTTTTTCTCTGTCTGTCTGTCTGTCTATCTGTCTGTCTGTCTGTCTGTCTGTCTGTCTGTCTGCCTGCCTGCCTGCCTGCCTGCCTGCCTGCCTGTCTGTCTGTCTGTTCAATTCAATTCAATTCAATACAATTCAATTCAATTCAATAACTTTATTATCCGTATATGAATGTGGAAATTTGTCTTTCGGCTCAAAACACAATTTACAAACAATTTACACAAGTACAATATATACAAATACATACAGTGAGTTTAAAAGGACTTTACAGTGAGTTTAAAATAGGCTGTTGGAACGAACGATTTTTTAAAAAGGTTTTTCCTTGCAGGAGGCATTCTGTAACGGTGTGTACGTGTGCAACTGTAATTGTACCTTGTACAAATGATACGTAAGTAAGTTAGTTCGTACCCAAGAATATCAGTTTACAATTTCAATTATACAAATTTGGATGTTGTTGGAACAGGTCCCTCAAAATACGATTTTCTCGGGCTATAATTTTTATATATATCTTTATATATGGCCGTACGTAGGCACCGGAAAAAACGTAGCAGAAACACTGTCACTTGGAAAAAATGCTGTCCTGTCAGAGCTTTGATTATATACATAAGCTTTGATGAGTTAAATAAGTTACATAATGAGTGCATGCCTCTGTGTGCGTGTGTGAGTGTGTGTTTGAGTGTGTGTGTGTGTGTGTGTGTGTGTGTGTGTGTGTGTGTGTGTGTGTGTGTGTGTGTGTGTGTGTGTGTGTGTGTGTGTGTGTGTGTTTGAGTGTGCATATCTGTACAGATGGATGAATGGATGGATGGACAGATGGCTGGATGTAATTATAGGGAGATAACATTAAGTTCACTACAAACTTACTTACTTTCACTGTTAAGGTGATTAGTAATGTCGTACCCAAATGATTTGTAACATTGGTGTCATTTAGGGTTGGACTACTCTGGACAAAGGATGGGATATGCTAGCAATATCAAAGAAACCCAAACTAATCCAGCTGTCTCTGTGGCTGAATCTGTCATTGTGTCCAGGGTTTACCTTTATCAACCTATCTAACAATATAGTTTGAAAACAATTATACATACTAAATCAAATCCAAAATTAGAAAGACTACAGCATGTATTGCAATCAATAATATCAGTGTTTCTATGGAAACAAATACTACAATAAATTTCCACAATGCACTGTACATCTAATAAAGTTATCTTTATGTGTTGGTATATTTTTTTCTCTATAGTTGTCCTGTGTGTGTCATTGTTTGTTTGTTTGTTTGTTTGTTTGTCTGTCTGTCTGTCTGTCTGTTTGTTTGTTTGTTTGATTTCTGTAAACAACACCTTAGTTGCCACAGTTTTGATCATTTAACGGCCAACACCACTCCAGGAAATAAACATATTTTCATAAACTTTGGTTCTTGAGAGATTCATTTCATGATTTCACCTAAAGCATGGATTAAGTTATTGCTTGAAAGTGTCTGAATAACCTAAATATTGGCTTCAAGAGTAAAAATATTCCAGGGCTTCTAGAGGGAGACCCCTCGGACCCTCTACATAAGGTGGACATATCCCAATGTCAAGCTCTTCCCCTCTTACTGTCAAGTAGACTGTCGACAGTCGCTTGCGCCTTTTTCCCTACGTTTTATCTAAGCTTAAGTCGTTGCCACGCTCCGACCCGACGCAATACTACTATAGTAGTGTTGCGCCGGATCGGAGTTTAGATAAGACGTAGGAAAAAAAGGCGCGAGTAACTGTCGACAGCCTAACTGTCAAGATGCTATCAAAGTATATTTCAAAAGTATTTCAACCCTATGTAGTTGCTATTTACATGTTGGTGCTGTCTTGTAAAGCTTGAAAATTATTTGTCTGAAAGGGTCTGAATAGCCTCAACATTGACTGTTCAGGGTAAAATACCTCCAGGGCTTCTACGGGGAGACCCCTAGGACCCTATAAGAGATGCACATACTCCCTTCTCAAGCTTTCCCCTACCTTTCAGTCAAGATATGCTATTGAACTCCTTTTAGAATATATTTACCCTGTGTCGTCAATAATTATAATTATGATAGTGCTAACCCAGGATCTTATAAAGTAGATGCATGAGAGTCAAGCAGTCCACACCGAGTCACGATAAAAAAAACTGTCATGTGAATATTATATATGGGGGTGGGGGGGTGGGGGGGGGTGGGTGGGATCATCATGTTTTAGAATTAAGTGATAGGGTTCAGCCTGTTTTTGGTTTTACAGATAGTGGGGTCAGTGACTTTCTCTCAGCCTGATTTAAGAATCCCCCCCCCCCGGCTGGATAAAACTGACCGGACCCTTATCCCGGTTTTAATGAGATTCACAAGGTCTGTAATTTTTTACAAATGATGAGACGGGAGGTTAGGTAGACAGAAACAGTGATAGGCTTAGGCAGATATACAGAGAAATTTAACGGCGTTGCTCTGGTATTGATTATCGATACGATATTGTGGACCGTGTAATAAATAAATAAATACACAGTTTCAAATTGATGAAATCCCTTCATTATGAGATATTTATTTACTTTTTAAAATGATATTGTCTATAAATGGGAAACTGTACATAGAGCAAATAAGGGTACTAAAGGATATGATGGTCTTCAATATGGCAGCCATATTGATTGATTTCAACGGGATGTTAATACTGTATACACGCTGTGTGGTAGACAAGATATTATATTTAATATTAAGGAGAATGTTCTGGAGTAGAGATAATGTTGACTCGGTCCTGACAATGTAGGGAATGTGCCCATTTAGTCTTTGGCAGTTTTAGCCTTCCCTCAGCTCAGTCAATTAGGTCCAAACACGAGTATTGATTAATGCACTGTCATCACAAACATTACCATGGTAGTGGGAAACAACCCCTTGCCTTTAAAACTGTCAATGTGGTGGCAGCGGTGGGATCAAGTCCCAATCACCGAGTCTTGGCCAGGAGTTCTTCTCTTCTCCATATCCAACAGCATTTTAACTTATGTTTTTAAGATATTTTAATAGAAGATTCACTATTAGATAATATGGGCATAGGCACTTGAAAAGTGTTCCTTCATTACATCTCCAAGGTTATAATGCATATTATGAACTTTTACAAATATAGTCACCATTCGGCCATAATTTATCAGTTGCAAAACAAAGTGATGTGCACATGACTCACATAGTATAATACCTTTGTGTCAAGTTTGGTTGAAATCAATTGGTGCATACCAGAGTTATGAGCGTGAGCGCATTGATGGGACACACACACGGCACCCAATATAATAGTCTCCTCTAGCTGGTGCTCTTTGGGGACTGAAAAGATGTTAGGCTGCGCAAATTAAATTCTGTGTTTGACATCACCCTGAGATTGGAAAATCAAGGAGGGAGGGCGGTTTACAAACAAACTAACTGTATATTCCAAAATATGCAAATTCAGTTGAGTGTACAGTGACTATAATACAAGTGTGGCACCCATACATTTGACAAGATTAAGGTGGACAAACAAAAAACATTTTATTTGTAGTTTATTACAGATACATGTATGTACATTATACATGATAATGTTGTCTTAGTGATGAAACCACATTGTAATGATGATAGTGTCAACTCAGTGGACTATATCCATGGTCCTCACCAGGAATATTTTGCTCTTCTTTTTTCATTTTCTTTTAGTTTTAGTGTAATTATTAGCTGGAAGTAATTTTGTCAGAACTTGTAACTTATTGACTTATTTGCTTTTCCTGCTCCTCATTTTTTCTGTTATGTACCCTTTGTACAATTTCTGGTGAAATAAATAGAAAAAAGTCTTTACCATGCACACTTGAAGTTGTATTTGATTGATACATACATTGTGTTGTGTGTGTAGTCATATTCATGTCCATTCATAGATTGACGAGATCAAGTAAAGGGAGTGATCAGTTTTTACAGCCTGGGGTAACATCACTAGCCATGTTGTACTGAAGAGTGTGTCAACACTGAGTCTCTACCACATACATATGGAGTCAACACTGAATCAAAAGTTGTATTTGATTGATACATACACTGTATTGTGTGTGTAATCATATCAATGTCCATTCATAGATTGACTAGATCAAATTAAGCTATGGACATTGATATGTCATGTCACAATATATACAATTATTATAATAGTTTTAGTTTGTGTCTTTCTAAACTTGTCAAAAGTGATCTCACCAAAGTAATCTATTGCGTTTACTTACACCCATGGGCTTCACACACAAACAGACATCGTTGACAAGGTGCAACCATATTGTTTAATATCAGACTTTTATAAAATACTCTACATGCAAGTACAATACAATAATCCATACAAAAGTCGTTACATTACCATTTCTATAACAACAGGGGTTACTAAGGCATTGCTAACCCAAACTTGGCCCCGCACTAAAAACCAGATAAAAAATATTTCAAAAACTCTGGAAAAGCATAGGCATATATCGTAATTGCATCCATAAAGTACATCCATCCACTAAATAAAATATAATACTCTCCCCTTAATAAAAAGTACATCCATCCCCTAAATAAAATATTTCTCTACCCTTAATATAAAGTACATCCATCCCCTAAATAAAATATTTCTCTCCCCTTAATATAAAGTATATCCATCCCCTAAATAAAATATCTCTCCCCTTAATAAAAAGTACATCCATCCCCTAAATAAAATATCTCTCCCCTTAATAAAAAGTACATCCATCCCCTTTAATATAAAGTGCATCCATCCCCTAAATAAAATATTTCTCTCCCCTTAATATAAAGTACATCCATCCCCTAAATAAAATATCTCTCCCCTTAATAAAAAGTACATCCATCCCCTTTAATATAAAGTGCATCCATCCCCTAAATAAAATATTTCTCTCCCCTTAATATAAAGTACATTCATCCCCTAAATAAAATATTTCTCTCCCCTTAATATAAAGTACATCCATCCCCTAAATAAAATATTTCTCTCCCCTTTATATATAAAGTACATCCATCCACTAAATAAAATATTTCTCTCCCCTTAATATAAAGTACATCCATCCCCTTAAAATAAAGTGCATCCATCCCCTAAATAAAATAATTCTCTCCCTTTAATATAAAGTACATCCATCCCCTAAATAAAACATACATCCATCCCCTAAATAAAATAATTCTCTCCCCTAAATAAAAAGTACACCCATCCCCTAAATAAAAAGTACATCCATCCCCTCAATAAAAATAATTCTCTCCCCTAAATAAAAAGTACACCCACCCCCTAAATAAAAAGTACATCCATCCCCTAAATAAAAAGTACATCCATCCCCTAAATGTAAAGTACATCCATCCCCAAAACACAAAGTACATCCATCCCCTAAATAAAATATTTCTCTACCCTTAATATAAAGTACATCCATCCCCTAAATAAAATATTTCTCTCCCCTTAATATAAAGTATATCCATCCCCTAAATAAAATATCTCTCCCCTTAATAAAAAGTACATCCATCCCCTTAATATAAAGTGAATCCATCCCCTAAATAAAATATTTCTCTCCCCTTAATATAAAGTACATTCATCCCCTAAATAAAATATTTCTCTCCCCTTAATATAAAGTACATCCATCCCTCAAATACAATATTTCTCTCCCGTTAATATAAAGTACATCCATCCCCTAAACAAATTATTTCTCTCTCCTTAATATAAAGTACATCCACCCCTAAATAAAAAGTACATCCATCCCCTAAATAAAAAGTACATCCATCCCCTAAATAAAAAGTACATCCATCCCCAAAATACAAAGTACGTCCATCCCCTAAATAAAATATTTCTCTCCCCTCAATAAAAAGTACATCCATCCCCTAAATAAAAAAGTACATCCATTCCTCAAAATATTTCTCTCCCCTTAATATAAAGTACATCCATCCCCTAAACAAAATATTTCTCCCGTTAATATAAAGTACAGCCATCCCCTAAATAAAATATTTCTCTCCCCTACATATAAAGTACATCCATCCCCTAAATAAAACATACATCCATCCCCTAAATAAAATATTTCTCGCCCCTTAATATAAAGTGCATCCATCCCCCAAATAAAATATTTCTCTCCCCTAAATAAAAAGTACATCCATCCCCTAAATAAAATATTTTTCTCCCTTAATAAAAAGTGCATCCATCCCCTAAATAAAATATTTCTCGCCCCTTAATATAAAGTGCATCCATCCCCCAAATAAAATATTTCTCTCCCCTTAATATAAAGTACATCCATCCCCTAAATAAAAAGTACATCCATCCCCTAAATAAAATATTTTTCTCCCCTACATATAAAGTACATATATCCCCTAAATAAAAAGTACAATTCCACCCTCTAAATAAAACTTCCCTAAATATAAAGTACATCCATCCCCTAAATGAAGAGTACATCAATCCCCTACATCTATATGAAAAGCATTTTCATATAGGGAAAAGAGATACTTTTCAAATACTTAGGACGAAGAATGGCAGTGGTAATACAAAGGGTATTGCAAAGTTTAAGCAACCAAATATGAACAACTAACCCATGTGAAAATAACCCACAATTATATAAAGGATAAACAAACATATAACCTGTGTGACTCCCATAAAGTGTTATTCAGTAAATCCCACAATTATCATGTACTACAAATACTAGACAAGTTGCCTGGTTTCTTTGCGCAAACTTAACGACCACCGAAAGATAGTTAGAGTTACTTTTATTATATATTAGTTGGGATTAATGTTAGTGTTAGTGTTATTGTTAGGGTAAGGTTATAGGTTAAAGGTTATAGTTCAGGTTAAGGTTACATAAAGAAGGTTAAAGGAGTGATCAAAGCTTGCACAAATTAAGCAACAAAGTCTATCATTTGAAGTACATTGAAGATTTGTATCATGTTACTTAAATTTGACAATTTTCTGATGTAAATAGTTCCCCACCCAACTGTATACTAATCAGCTGGTTCTAAAGTTCTTATAACCATTTAATCAAAAATTTCAATTTCCAGATGACTTTAATCCTCTTTCTCCCAGTGGCTGTAGGATATTTGTTTGTACACAACTAACTACTAGTTGGGAGAAAGAGGATTAAATACCAGATATCTGATCATTTCGCAGTGAACATAAATTTATAATTACACCAAAGTATTACCATTACCTAACTTAACAAACCAACTGGCCTTGTGATAAAAACAAACTAGTTGTGTTCTATTATGTTCAAGGACAATAGCCCAAAATTAAATGCAGGAATGTAATGTTAATCAGTGTCCAAAATCTGCTTGTACAAGTTGATGGTAATTAAGTTCATAATATCCTGACAGTCAAGGGCAAAGGTCAGTTTTTACACAGAAAGCTCATCTAAAAGGTATGTTTACAATATACTTAAATTTGTCTGTACAAAATATTAACAGTATGTAGTAAATTGCTAGCTGACCTTGAATATTAAGGTCAAAGTCATAGGTTACTGTCTTTGATAATATCTAGTATGGTACATGCCTATGGCTCGCCTCCAGGCTGGCATGCATGTGATATGTTTTCATGGAGATGAATCAGATGTCTATGAATAAGTACACCTGTGTACAATCTTTGGTACAGTTCTTTATGTGCAGCGCATTCAAAGTGCTCATGAGAGTTTGTTGATTCCTGCAATCGAAAAGTCATTGACATAATTCAATATTAATTCACAGTAAAGCTCATGCAAATATTATTCCAAATCACAAATAATAAATACAAAGATGTAAATGAATGGACAGACCTTCATCAATAAAACTTTAAAGATTAACACACTTCTTTGCAAGCTCTTATCTGGTCCATAGCCAGTGTCTTAAACCAACAGCTGGCTACTCTATTCAGTACAGGCAGTGAGCTTTGGGTTATTTTCAAGTGGAATATAGACAACAATTCAACTGATGGCAAGATGTCAAACTTACTTCATCCTGTTTTCTTCAGATTTCTTCTTCAATTCCAGTAATACAAATTCCTGACGTACAAGTACAATCTGAAATACCAGGAGAAACATTTTATGAACTGAACAGAACTGAAATACAACTCAAAAACACTTGTTCTCATCTTTTTATATGATCTATGCTGATCCAACAATGGTGAATTCAGATAAATATAGAAGGTATTGTAGGACTATTAACCAAGATTTTTCCTCAACACAAACCTCAATAAAACATCTATCAAGGAAACAATTTCCTTATGACTGACAAGTATATAAAATAAGATTATTACCAAACTGCTCAATAAAATACTTGCTTTTCTCTTCTTTCTCTGATAATAGCTTTTTTCGACAGCTTTGAAGTCATAAATTGTGGTAATACATTTTCTTGGCAGCATTGGCATGGTCTAAAAACAATGAAACATATTATTAACAAGTCTTGGTCAAAAACCTAACTTTCCCTCTATCAGGTCAATATTCTGATTTCAACAATAAATATGACTGCCATCCAACTCATATTGTAAAAGTCATCAAACATAATTACATGCATATGTGGACTACTGTATACAACATTTGTACTAGATTTGGTTGAAAGTCGCCCATGGATCTCAGAGGTGTAACCCCCCCCCCCCCCCCCCCCCCCATAATTTGGGCAAGTTGACTTTAGACATTGTGATAAAAATCAAGGGTCTGGGTTATGAAGACAAACTTTGATGAGATCGCAAAATTGGAAACTTACCTATGTCGGCTTCTTGTTTGATAGCTTTCTGTCATATTCTTCATGGACCTGAAAACAAATAAAACATTACTATAGCTGGATGGCGATTGGATGTCAGAGGTGTACATCCACACTTTGAATAATTTTGGCTTTTTCACTTTGAACATCGGCATCATGATCAAGGGGTCGGGGTCATTAAAACTAACTTTGAAGAGATTAAAATATTTGACACTTACTTATATCTTCTTCTTCTTGTTTGATAACTTTCTCCTATAGCATAATCCTCTTCAATTCTGGTCATATTAGTTCTTCATGGGTAAGATCTGTAAATAAAGAAAACATTACTATGAACTGAATTGAACAGAATACCAAGCACATTTAAACTGAATGCCTTCCATAAGGGCAAAGTCTTTAGATTTTTGTTCCTACACACAATAATTGTTTGAATGCAACATTAACAGAACATATATAATTAGTTATGTTTGAAGTATGTACCAAATTTAATTGAATTAGGAGAGTGCATTTACTAAGGTAGAACTAGTGGTCACCAGTTGCAAACTGTTCTGCTTGTCTGTTCAAACTAAAAAAAGCTAGCAAGACTTCATGGAAGGTACAGACCCCCTCGAATACTTGACTTCTATGTGACTGAACACAACATGATTTAAAAGAATTTACTGGCAAGAAATAGATACTTATGCAGGAAATGGCTACATTTCGATAACCGACCTCTTTGGTCAACTTTGTGTATGTCTCAGTTGACATGTCACCTTTGTGCCAGGTTTGAAAGAAATTGGATACGGCATGTCTGAGAAATGACGTACTACACACAGAGAGACGCATGCAGGCATGGACAAAAAAGGTGGGTGAATCCCATTCTAATAGTCATTAGAGACTAATGATTCATTTTAGGAGTGATTAGAATATCAAGATTGCAAAATAAGAAACTTACTTGTCCTCTTCTTTTAATAACGTTCTTCGCTAGCTTTCTTCATCGTTCCTGGGTGTGATCTAAAAAATTGGGCAAAGACATCAAATAAACTGAAAAGAAATAATATATATATATACATACCTCTCATATATACACACTTGCTCTCATAATTTTATATCAATCCCATGTCAGAAACAATAAATCTGTAAATCTAAGGAAATTGTGGTCAATAGGCCTATATATATAGATAGAAGTAGGGGTACAGTGTTCTCCACCAAGAGTTTTAGCAGGGCTATCCACACCTGGCATCCTCCTATTGATGCCAAACGCCATGTTTTGATGTTTATTTATAAACCATTTGACCAAACCCTCTAAGCACACAAATGCCCTAAAACAAATCGTTTGTTCACACCTTTTCCGAAGTAAAGTGACACATGGGTATTATCTGAAAATGAAGACAAAAACATTATCAAATAAATTATACAGAAATAATAGGTATTTACTTTTGATATTCTTTTCCTTTAGACTTTCTTCAGTAGGGTTTTCTTCAATGTTGAGTCAATTGTGTTACCTGAGTAGAAGTGAAATATAGATTTACATGGATTATTTATATCTATGGTGATCCAACAATGGTGTTTTCAGATCTATAAAGAAAATATTTTGCGTCTCTTAACCATCACTTTCCCTCTACACAATCTTTGATAAAACCATCCAGTGAGAAAAAATGTCTTCATAACTTGGAAAATCATACATTTTGAAGAGACTGTAAGACTTGAAACTTACTTCTTTATCTTCTGATAACTTTTTTTCTTGAGCTTCCTTCATTAATTCTGGTGATACAAGTTCCTGGGGTATGAGCATGATCTGGAATACAAGCACAAACTGCTTGTTTTATGAACTGAACAAGTCTTAGAAGACCCCCCCCCCCCCTGAAATACTTTACTTCTATGTGACAGAATAGAGACATGATTTAAAAGAATTTGGCTACAAATATGGCTGCCATTCAATAGAAATTACATTTATAGCACCCAAAACAATGTCTAATTCTTTTCTTCACATTACTTGTAAACATGATTTAAAAGAAATTGGCAATGTGTAAACACTACAATGTGTGTGATCGGTAGGAATTGGCTGGATTTTGATAATTGGCCCTGAAGGTCAAGGTCTCCAAACATAGCTTGAATCTGATAATATGGGGGTAGACACTTGAATGAAGTGTCATGGGTATTGCAGTTTTTCAGTTAGAGTTATGCAGTGTTTATTTTTAACTACAAATATTGCCGCCTGAGCACACAGACAGACGCATGCAGGCATGGACAAAAAAGGTGGGTGGAGCCCATTGGAATAGTCCCCCTTTGAGAGACTAATGAATGATTGTATCAGAACATCAAGATTGCAAAATAAGAAACTTACTTGTCCTCTTCTTTTCATAACATTCTTCTCTAGCCTTCTTCATCATTCCTGGGTGTGATTGAAAAATGGGGTAAACACATTATCAAATAAACTGAATAGAGATAATATAGAGATACATACTTCTCATATTTTTTTCTTTTAATAAAGTTTCTTCAGCAGCATCCTTCTTCATCAATGATGACTCAATTGTGTTACCTGAGAGGAGAAGAGAAATACTGCATTCCATGGTTTATTTAAATGTATGGTGATCTAACAACGGCTTATTCAGATATATAAATATACAAAAGATTTTGGGTCTCTCGACCATCATTTTCCCTCTACACAAGCCTAAATAAAACATGTACTGAGAAAACATTTTTTCATGACTGACAAAAACATAAAATTTGAAAGGACTCAAAGATTTGAAACTTACATTATATGCTTCATCTTCTAATAACTTCATCAGCTTTTCCAGTGATCTGAAAAAACGAGGAAAAAACATTATTAAAAAATGAACAAAATTATATAGGTACTTGCCTTTGATATTCTTTTTCTTGAAATCTTTCAGCGGTAGAGTCCTTCTTCATTGTTATCTGTGTAGAGAAAAAGAGAAAAAGAGATTTATACGGGTATTAACGAGTAAAGCCATTGCTTTACTCAAACAAGACTTACCTTCTTTATAAGTCTGCAGATAACCAGATTCGCTGCGCTGCATCTGTTCATCGGAAATAGCTTGCATAGTGGCTTGCAGTTTATAACTGACCACTATAGCAAGACATATTTACATGTAGAACAGATAGAAAAATCATTCAAGATTTCTGTGAACCAATAAGGTTTTAGGAGTTTGCAACCAAGTAACACCACATGTTTGATCAGTTTGCAAACTATACGCAATTGTGCACGTGTGGTAATCTGCAGGTTACATATGCTGATATCAGCCATTGACCAAAGCGTGTACTCACAGCTTGGCCAATGACCATCTGATTATCACGATTTGGTGGATGTCCAATCTTCAGTCCAGAGTTCCTCTTCTAGCCAGTGTATGATAACTGACTTGGTGAACTTCAATTCCGAGAGATGTCTTCTGCAGTTATGACAATACTCTGGTACATGTGATGTACTTTTAATAGTTATCACAGATTACTACCATTATCAGAGTAGTGGTATCTTTTGTTGTCATCTAGGGGATATCCTCATAACATACATCTCGAGGTAACATGAGTTACACTTCCATGTTACAACTCTTCATTTTAACTTTAGTTCAAACAGGTTGTAACCCAGTGAGCTGGTTCTTCTTGTCCTTTCAATCACCTTTATATTTTTCTTTTCACACGTTTTATAATGTGTCCTATGTATCACTACTTCACTTTCTTTTATACAGGTTGCTGTGAATCTTCTATATGTATTTGTTTTGCTCACACATCGTTTCATGTGTCGTTTATGCCACTCCTCCTTTGTCCAGTGTTCTTGTCCTGTGTCGCCTATTAGCCTGTTGACACTATGTCCATTGCATATCAGTGTCCTGTTTATTTACATGTCATTTTACATCGCCACATTCTGTGTTTCGCACTGTGACTTGTTTCATTTTGTGTCCATGCTAGTGTACCTATTTCGCACTGTAGACTGTTTTTAACGTCCTTTTATATCGCAATTGTCTCTGTTTCCAACGTGTCCTCTCACTTGCCACTTTTCTTGTTTCGCACTGTGGCCCATTTCATTTTGTGTCCACACTAATGTGCCAGTTTTGCACTGTGAACTATTTTTGAATATCCTTTTCATATCGCAATTGTCTCTGTTTCCAACGTGTCCTCTCACTTGCCACTTTTCTTGTTTCGCACAGTGGTCCGTTTTATTTTGTGTCCACAATATTGTGCCAGTTTCGCACTGTACACTTGTTTTTAATGTCCTTTTATATTGCCATTATCTCTGTTTTCAACATGTCCTCTCACTTGCCACTTTTCTTGTTTCGCACTGTGGCTCATTTCATTTTGTGTCCACACTAGTTTCCCAGTTTCGCACTGTGGACTGTTTTTTAATGTCCTTTTATATCGCAATTGTCTCTGTTTTCAACATGTCCTCTCGCCACTTTCTGTGTTTCACACTGTGGCCCGTTTCTTTATAAGTCCACATTAATGTGCCAGTTTCGCACTGTAGACTTGTTTTTTAATGTCCTTTTATATCGCAATTGTCTCTGTTTTCAACGTGTCCTCTCACTTGCCACTTTTCTTGTTTCGCACTGTGGCCCGTTTCATTTTATGTCCACACTAATGTGCCAGTTTCGCACTGTAGACTTGTTTTTTAATGTCCTTTTATATTGCCATTGTCTCTGTTTTCAACATGTCCTCTCACTTGCCACTTTACTTGTTTCGCACTGTGGCTCATTTCATTTTGTGTCCACACTAGTTTGCCAGTTTCGCACTGTGGATTGTGTTTTAATGTCCTTTTATATAACCACTGTCTGTTTCCAACATGTCCTCTCACTTGCCACTTTCCTTGTTTCGCACTGTGGCTCATTTCATTTTATGTCCACACTAATGTGCTAGTTTCGCACTGTGGACTGTTTTTTAATGTCCTTTTATATAACCACTGTCTGTTTTCAACATGTCGTCTCACTTGCCACTTTTCTTGTTTCGTACTGTGGCCCGTTTCATTTTATGTCCACACTCATGTGCTAGTTTCGCACTGTGGGCTATTTTTTAATGTCTTTTTATTTAACCACTGTCTGTTTTCAACGTGTCCATTCATTTGCCACTTTTCTTGTTTCGCACTGTGGCCCGTTTCATTTTGTGTCAACACTAATGTGCCAGTTTCGCACTGTAGACTTGTTTTTTAATGTCCTTTTATATCGCTATTGTCTGTTTTCAACATGTCCTCTCGCCACTTTTCTTGTTTTGCACTGTGGCCTGTTTTATTTTGTGTCCACACTAATGTGCCAGTTTCGCACTGTGAACTGTTTTTTAATGTCCTTTTATATTGCCAAGGTCTCTGTTTTCAACGTGTCCTCTCACTTGCCACTTTTCTTGTTTCGCACTGTGGCTCATTTCATTTTGTGTCCACACTAGTTTGCCAGTTTTGCACTGTGGACTTGTTTTTTAATGTCCTTTTATATAACCACTGTCTGTTTTCAACGTGTCCTCTCACTTGCCACTTTTCTTGTTTCGCACTGTGGCTCATTTCATTTTATGTCCACACTCATGTGCTAGTTTCGCACTGTGGGCTATTTTTTAATGTCTTTTTATTTAACCACTGTCTGTTTTCAACGTGTCCTCTCATTTGCCACTTTTCTTGTTTAACACTGATGTGCCAGTTTTGCACTGTGGACTGTTTTTTAATGTCCTTTTATATAACCATTGACTGTTTTCAACATGTCCTCTCGCCATTTTTCTTGTTTCGCAATGTGGCCTGTTTTATTTTGTGTCCACAGTAATGTGCCAGTTTCGCACTGTGAACTGTTTTTTAATGTCTTTTTATATAACCACTGTCTGTTTTCAACGTGTCCACTCACTTGCCACTTTTCTTGTTTCGCACTGTGGCCTGTTTTATTTTGTGTCCACACTAATGTGCTAGTTTCGCACTGTGGACTGTTTGTTAATGTCCTTTTATATAACCACTGTCTGTTTTCAACATGTCGTCTCACTTGCCACTTTTCTTGTTTCGTACTGTGGCCCGTTTCATTTTATGTCCACACTCATGTGCTAGTTTCGCACTGTGGGCTATTTTTTAATGTCTTTTTATTTAACCACTGTCTGTTTTCAATGTGTCCATTCATTTGCCACTTTTCTTGTTTCGCACTGTGGCCCGTTTCATTTTATGTCCACACTCATGTGCTAGTTTCGCACTGTGGGCTATTTTTTAATGTCTTTTTATATAACCACTGTCTGTTTTCAACGTGTCCTCTCAATTGCCATTTTACTTGTTTCGCACTGTGACCCATTTCATTTTGTGTCTACACTAACATGCCAGTTTCGCACTGTGAACTGTTTTTTAATGTCCTTTTATATAACCACTGTCTGTTTTCAACGTGTCCTCTCAATTGCCATTTTACTTGTTTCGCACTGTGACCCATTTCATTTTGTGTCCACACTAATGTGCCAGTTTCGCACTGTGGACTGTTTTTTAATGTCCTTTTATATCGCTATTGTCTTTTTTCAATGTGTCCTCTCATTTGCCACTTTACTTGTTTCGCACTGTAGCTCATTTCATTTTGTGTCCACACTAGTGTGCCAGTTTCGCACTGTGAACTGTTTTTGAAAGTCCTTTTATATCACCACTTTCTCTGTTTTCAACATATCCTCTCACTTGCCACTTTTCTTGTTTCGCACTGTGGCCTGTTTCATTTTATGTCCACACTAATGTGCCAGTTTCGCACTGTAGACTTGTTTTTAATGTCCTTTTATATAACCACTGTCTGTTTTCAACATGTCCTCTCACTTTCCACTTTTCTTGTTTCACACTGGCCCGTTTCATTTTGTGTCCACACTAATGTGCCAGTTTCGCACTGTGGATTGTTTTTAGCCTATTTTTTCATCTCGTTTTACCTTTGCCACTGTGACTGTATTGCACAGGTGGCCTATTGTTTTTCCATCCTTTCATGTATATCACAATTGTGTTCTTGTTCACACAGGTTGTATATTTTTTCACATCTGAGAATTCCGGAAGCACACATTCCATCCACTTAGTTGAGGTTTCCAATTCTCCTGGTTCATTAGGTTTTTTAAATCTCCGGTTGGCATCACCAGTAGTTACCATATGTCATCCATCTCAGAAGGATGAAGTTAAAAATCTCCATAGGCATTCACAGAGAAGATCCTTCGCATTAGGATGTTTATGATTCCAAATTTGTAGTAGGCACTAAAGCTACCATATCTCTGTCCATTCCATTGCAATGATGGACTTCCTTACCAAAGGTAGGTCATAGGTGGATGTTTTTTATGTTCTTGTTGTGTTTTGGGCTGCAAGTTCATTAACCTGATCCTGTAACACTTGAATACTTGACAGTGCTTGACTGACCAAATGTTTGATTTGCTCTTCTCCCCGTGTTTACTTTGTCTTCCATATACACGCTCTTCATATATATAGTCCATCCTGGGAAGTAGCAGCTTACATCAGAATTCATAGTCATCAGCTCCTCTCCCCATTGAGGGTGTCCTCAAGGAAGGCTCTATTAGCCATAGAGTGATGGCTTTTCAGTCACACATTAAAACCTGTTCATACAACATATCTGTATGCATAATCTGAAAGAAAGAAACAAAAATAAATGTCAGTGTTCTGCCAAGGTTTAAAGCTAGTGGAGTCAATATCCCATAGGCTGCAACAAAATGGGAACATTTTACCTCAGGATGGCGACAATCATCAGTTGATAATAAAACCTTAAACTAACTATTTTTGATAGATAATCAACTACCCAGTAATTTCACAATCAAAATTAACACTATAATATATAAGCCTAGTAAACTATTTTTGCAAATATCAGGGGAGGAATTCAAATTTTAATATTGCCAAAGCAAAGCTGTCTCCCCGAACATCATTTACAATGTAAACAAGTCATTGAGAATAACATACTCGCCACTATGATTGGGTTTTAAGGAACTGGCAGCTTATGTTGTCATTTTCTTGATATCACTACTCTGATCACGCAACAACACTTGTGAACCTAAATCAAACAGACTTAGATATGTTGTGTCTGCTCGTTCGACATGGAACATGCCTACTCATGTTGTGTCTCCTTGTTGGACATGGGACATGCCTACTCTTCAAGATAATGTGATGGAATAAACCATTCAACAATAAAGGATGGGTGGGGATGAGGGGAGGGGACCTGTTCAAGCATGTCTGGGTTATGGCTTTGGACATGAAAACTGCACCAACAAAATTGCTGCCAGGCGGATTGTATCACGATGAAAATGGATATGCACATGTATGTCATAGCACACTGTCAATACCAACTTTGAATGAGATCTGTTCAAGCATGTCTGAATTATGGCTTTGGACATGGAAAATTTGCAAACAAAATTTGCGATATTGAATCGTATCATGACGAAAATTGATATGCACATGTATGTCATAGAACGCTGTGCTAATACCACCTTTGAATGAGATCTGTTCAAGCATGTCCGAGTTATGGCTTTGGACATGGAAAATTTGCAAACAAAATGGCTTGCAGGCAGCCATGTTGGATTGTATCACGATGAAAATGGATATGCACATGTCTGTCATAGAACACTGTCCTAATACCAACTTTAAATGAGATCTGTTCAAGCATGTCTGAGTTATAGCTTTGGACATGGAAAATTCGCAAACAAAATGGCTGCTAGGTGGCCATATTGGATCATATCACGACAACAATGAATATGCATATGTATGTCATAGAACACTGTGCTAATACCAACTTAGAATGAGATCTGTTCAAGCATGTCTGAATTATGGCTTTGGACATGGAAAATTCGTAAACAAAATGGCTGCCAGGCAGCCATATCGGATTGTATCATGACGAAAATGGATGCACATGTATGTCATAGAACACTGTGCTAATACCAACTTAGAATGAGATCTGTTCAAGCATGTCTGAGTTATGGCTTTGGACATGGAAAATTCGCAAACAAAATGGCTGCTAGGTGGCCATATTGGATTGTATCACAACGAAAATGGATATGCACATGTATGTCATAGAACACTGTCCTAATACCAACTTTGAATGAGATCTGTTTAAGCATGTCTGAGTTATGGCTTTGGACATGGAAAATTCACAAACAAAATGGCTGGCAGGCAGCCATATTGGATCGTATCATGACGAAAATGGATATGCACATGTATGTCATAGAACACTGTCCTAATACCAACTTTGAATGAGATCTGTTCAAGCATGTCGGAGTTATGGCTTTGGACATGGAAAATTCGCAAACAAAATGGCTGCTAGGTGGCCATATTGGATCATATCACGACAACAATGAATATGCATATGTATGTCATAGAACACTGTCCTAATACCAACTTTGAATGAGATCTGTTTAAGCATGTCTGAGTTATGGCTTTGGACATGGAAAATTCACAAACAAAATGGCTGGCAGGCAGCCATATTGGATCGTATCATGACGAAAATGGATATGCACATGTATGTCATAGAACACTGTCCTAATACCAACTTTGAATGAGATCTGTTCAAGCATGTATGAGTTATGGCTTTGGACATGAAAATTCACAAACAAAATGGCTGCCAGGCAGCCATATTGGATTGTATCACGACGAAAATGGATATGCACATGTATGTCATAGAACACTGTCCTAATACCAACTTTGAATGAGATCTGTTCAAGCATGTTTGAGTTATGTCTCTAGACAGGGAAAATTCGCAAACAAAATGGTTTCTAGGCGGCCATATTGGATCGTATCATAAAACAAATTGACGTGCATATGTATGCCATAGTATGTTGCCCCTGTACCAAGTTTGAAAAAAATCAGTCCAGGCATCTCCAAGAAACAGCTGCGGACGGATGGACGGACGGACGGACGGAGGGACGGACGGACAGACGGAACCCAATCCATAAGTCCCCGTTCCGGACTTCGTCCGCGGGGACTAATTAATGATATGTATTATTCAATTCACAGGGTGACATAAAATAACTATGTACTTGTGTGTATGTACTTTTAGAGAACAGAAGCAGAAGAACTGAGAGAGAAATTGCCTCTCCATGCAGGTTACACGGTGAAAGGTTTAGAGTCTGCTTTGGCAGGAATTAATGTATACCTGCAAAGCTACCATAGCCAGGCCTTTGTAGGAAACCACGTAGACAAATGTTGCAAGGTTTGTAGGGGAAAAAATTCAAAATTAGAGTATTCTTGAAACCCCATGCACTAAACAATTTGTTCTACTGACCCAGCTTATGCAATAGACAAGTGATAGTTTTATGTATTGGCTTGTTTGCATGTCTAACCTTCCAACAGTTTAGTCATACATTGATTTGCATTGACAAGGTTTCATTGTTACTAAATATTACTAATTTTGTTTACAGTGTTAACTGTTGAAAAGTTTGTTTTACAGTTTACTATGTTTTATCAGCATGCTTTGTTTCAGTTCCATATTCAGATTCTACCTGTTCTTGTATTGGAGTTCAAACAGTAAGTAATTTTCAGTTCTCAGTCTAATAATTTAACTTATTTACAGCCGGAAAATGCCAGCTTACTATGTGACAGTGTGGTGAAAACTACTGTTTGTTCCCAATTACTCAATGAAGCTTGTACGATTGTGGCAAAATACCAGCCACTATTTACATACTTTAGCCAGAGCCACAATCTCTATTCAGTTAGTCATGACTTAACCAATGAAGAGATAGACGTGTTAGGTATGTGGTGTTAGATAGGTCACACACACACACACAATGCATGTGACATAGTTGAAATTTTACAACGGTATCACAAATGAACAAGCACAATATTTCAGTACCAACTATTTTTCCATAGAAGTACAACAACCATAGTCCATAGAACACATTTTGTGTGTTTCTATCTTTGTAATTAAACTCTTTTCTTTACAGGTAGCCATTTAAGACAAAAGTACAAACTTGAATGACATATTCTCAAAAACAATTCTCAAACCTAGCATTGATTTTTCACTGAGATATCTGTGAACCCGTTTGATTCTCTGTATTTCCAAAATGTAACAATCTTTTTTACAATTGATCTAGATAAAAGATAATAAAATGTATAATTTTATGTTTATTTTTCTTTTATATCTACAGAGTCAACAATTACCAAACTGATGAAACATTACAGGGTTTACTTCCCTAATACAAATTTTTTCCTAAACTACATATGCTGGAGAGGCCGAGCGCATGTTGTACAGAGGGTGAGGGAATTTAAGCGTGGATTGGGGTTCTTTTCTGAACAGGGCATTGAAGCTATCCACCACAAATTCAACAAAAGTTTGGTAAATTTCCAAAGTATGCCTGGGGATGATCTGAAGAAAGTGCAGTGTTTAATGAACGACCACCATGTCACGGTACATCCAGACCAATGTAAACCAATAATTGCACAAATTTAACAGAATCATTGTTTACTTGAATGAGTATTGCAAGTGTTATGTGTGCCTTTGTGTGTCAGGTGCTCCTTATTGTGGAAAACAATTGACGTTTGCATGTTTGAGTATTAATGTATGCCCAGATAAAAGTGCCTGACATTGTAGTGAAATCTAGTGTAACTTTGTGAAGCACGAGTTAACATCTCCATCACAAGTGAAAACAATGTTGTAAGTCCCTTTTCAAATCAGGTTTACATTATGTAATGAGAGCATCTATGTGATTGAAATTCAAAATAAACTGTAAATATTCAAATTTCCTTTTAAATAATGACATATTTTCATTATGCATCCAAACTTGGACACTTCATGACAAAAATCCCTGTTTTTTCAACAAAATATTAACTACAATAAGAAGTAAACTTGAGTAAACCAGTAAACAAAAGAATCACAAAGTGGTCGTCGAGGGCGCAATCCAACATGGCGGCTCTCAAACTAAGTTTCCATAGGGAAACGCATGTGTATTACTATAAAGCAGGTATCGCTTTTTGCCTGGTAAAATACTCGTGTATCTTACCAAGCTTCTGTGATTATGGCTGGGTTTTGTCCTAGTTTCACAACAGGTGTTGGAAGTATACATAATAATTACAGGAGTAGTCATTTACTTGAAGTCGCTAGTCGGCAGACAACTTCCAAGAGTGCTCCAATCAACACAGACAACGGGCAATTTATTTAGTTTACATCCAACTATTATAACTTCGACAGGAAAAAAAGCAAATATGGCGAAACTATTTGAAAACAGAAATTGGAAATTAAGAGATTGCAATCACTAATTCTTTAATAGGACCTCAAAAAATTAATCTCTGAATAAGGGACAAATAATAAAATTTCTAAGACAATAGATGGACTCCAGGGGAGCTGCCTTACTGTTCAGCAAAGCAGGTACTGGGTAGAGGTAAACTATCAATGAATGTTTACTCACTACAAAATTTGCTGTCAAAATAAACAATGTACTACCCCGGTATTAAACATTATAACACACTGCATACTCAACTCTCGGCCGTGATTGGTCAATACTACATCACAGGTTATGGACTATTCTGGCGCTGTTCTACGATAAATGATGTAGCAGGCACTAATTAATGGAACTAGTCCCCAGCACCATTGATTAGTGCCTCATGATGACATCATATATACACGCGAATAATGACGATATTTTCAAAGAACAACAAATTGTAAACATGTCTGGCTCGTCTGAAACTACGACCACAAGCAGCAGCCAACGTAAATGTTTTGCTCGATTCATCGAAATTTCGGAAGAAGAGCTGGCCAACATTGTCTAAAAAAACAAAGACAGTAATCAAGACAGCAGTTGGTATTTTGGAGAACTATTTGTTATTGGGGCAACTCTAAAAGGTTATTGAACACAATGCAAACAAACTCTGCTTGCTGGAGAAGTTTGTTATAATTATTTTAGTGTGCTGTGGTTTATGATTCTTGTTTGGTGTTATAATACACATGTTGACTGACATAATTTGGGTGATAGCATGAGTTTTTTCCCCTCGGGACCAGCCAGTCACACCAAAACAGTTTCATTTCCAATCAGGTTTTGCCCTCAGGGGAAACCAAAACAGTCTCGTTTCTGAGACTGTTTTTGTGTGACCGACAAGTCCCTTGTCAACAAACGTATGCTATTGCCCTCATTGTCAGTCAACATGTGTACACTATACCACCTTCCCTGTCATTTTTTTTGACAAAGGAAAGAGCAGCTATGTGGACAGCAAATGAACAGTCAGTAACTACTAATTGCTCTGTTAATTCTGGGCTAACGGCTGTACATTTTTTTTAAAACACAAAAAACACAAAAAAAAACAGAGTTATATTTGCCGATGTCGCCAAAGTCCCTAAAAATTACAAAATTAAATTCTCACTCCCAAGGCAAAAAAGAAAAAATGTTGTTTGCTGACTGAAACAGACACTATTGCCTCAAAACGGAATTGACAAGTGTTGATTTATTCACAAAGTGTAGCCGAAAATAGAAACAGACTACATTTAAAAGGGTTTTTTTTGTGTGGAAGTTCAAAAAAATGTAATTTCCAAGCCTAAACAAAGTAGAAAACTAGTGGAAACTTGTAAGGGCTTGTTTCCAAAATTTACCAGATGTTTACGGAATGCCGACAAATCATGCATCCATGAACAACATTATCACCGTGAATTTTGGCGACCCATACTGAAAAAATATACCAAGAAAAAAATACTAACCGGGTTTGTCCTAGTTTCACAGCCGGTGTCGGAACGTAATAATTACCAGTAGCAGTAGTCGTCGTCCACCTCAAGTCGCTAGTCGGCAGACAACTTCCAAGACGGCTTCTGGTGTCTGCAGGTATCAATTTCAAGTTATCTCCCAGGATTAGTCTTCAGATGTCCCATGAAGGTCCCAAAACTTGTTCCAAAGATGCTACCATACTTGTTAGGCTGTTTTCCGACGGCAACTACTGTCAGTGTGACATGTTGTCCCCACTTTCATCGCTGATGGCGATGCATGTTAGAGCCCAATTTCACTACAAAAAAAAACATTATCATGATTATAAGTCACTGTTGAGATTAGTATAGCAGTCAACTATGATATCACTTGGCAAGAACAAGTTGACGGCCCGTTTCAAAAGGAGACTAGCTGTATTCTACCTTCACTGTAGTAATACCATCGTTACAGTCACATGGACATGTACACGTACTATATTCTATTTGGAAAAGCCACTGCGTCACACTCCCGGGGTCACACTGCCACCATCACATTTACACTCAAATCATAACACCCTTTTAAACCTTGCAAATTTCTACAAAACATTTCTTGAAATACTTTCGAGTATATAAAGTCAAATATGGTTGTGGATGAAGTTGCATGGGTAAAAACAGGCGAAATATACGGATTTTAAGAATGGCTATGGGAACGAACACTTACCGACATCTCACCCATCTCAAATTGGGCGCCTGCCTCGTTCTGAGACATATGAACCTTGACCTCGACGCACAGTCGCTTGTAAACTGTTATTCCTTTCCTAAATGGTTTTATTCTTGTCTATGCCGGGGCATGAGGTAACATTTCTGGTGAATAATAATAATAATAATATATAATAATCGCAGACAAAAAGTTTATATAAATATGGAAGACTCCAAAAAAAATAAAGAAAAAAGAAAGTATACGGATAGACATGGTGCAAAATCGACGCTTAGTGCGACAGCTGACGCGCTCCGCTGCTTGGCGTGCTCGAGCTCAAACGTATTCCTTAATCAATCAATTGCCTGAATCAAACACACAGTAATTTTCAAAGGCGCTAAAGAAGCCCCCCCCCCCCCCCCCCCAAAAAAAAAAAAAAAAAAAAAAAAAAAAAACCCACGGCGTTCAAAATGCCCACAAAACGATAAATCTAAAATCTCAATCTCAATCTTATAATAATCACCCCCGTATTTTGTTTTAGAATTCAAAGTGCCGCGTGAATCCATAGCATTTTTTTCAATGTCCATAAATAAAACCAATTATCAGTACATTGTAAATGACATTTCGCCTTATAAGTACCTTTTAAAGTTTTGGTAGTGTGTTAACGTGGGCGAAGTAGTAATGATATGAATACATAAAAACAACTAAACGGGTGAATCTCAATTATAGATCTTGGTGAAACCATAGACCCTCCACCAGGTGGAGGGTCTATGGTGAAACTAACTTCCTTTTTTTCCAAGGGATTTTAAAATCCTTTGATTTCATTGTATGTAAGAGGCATCTCTGAAGTAATTCATGATGTATTGAAGAATAAGCTTACTTGGCTAAACATCAAAAAATGTCGGTTTCAAAGTATTCATTTTAGCAATAAATAGAATCACGAAAAGATGCTATAGTTTGCTGCATGAACAGCGCCACAAGGCGACTAAGCTAAGAAAATATACAATAGTGTCATTGATGTGTATAGTAACACAATTTTAACTTTTTAAGGTGCTTATATTAATTGTCTTTTCAAAAGTTGGAGTCCATTATCCCCATGGAAAGTTAAAATATCATTTTTGACATCAATTTCTTATATTGGGAGCATACATCACAATACATCATGGCATTTTAATAGTACATGTTTTGCTTGTGATTAAAGTTGGTGATTAGATCGTGTCCACTAAAACCAAATTCCAACTAAACGAGAGCAACATATGTGATTGAAACCAAATATCAGCAAAGAATTCATGGTTTCACACACACACACACACACACACACACACACACACACACACACACACACACACACAGTGTGCTTGCATACACATACATACGTACATACATACATACATACATACATACATACATACATACATACATACATACATACATACATACATACACACACACACACACACAGACATGCATGTATGCACGCACACACACACATACATACATACATACATACATACATACATACAGACAGACAGACAGACAGACAGACAGACAGACAGACAGACAGACAGACAGACAGACAGACAGACAGACAGACAGACAGACAGACAGGCAGGCAGGCAGGCAGGCAGGCAGGCAGGCAGGCAGGCAGACAGACAGACAGACAGACAGACAGACAGACAGACAGACAGACAGACAGACAGACAGACAGATAGATAGATAGAGACAGGCAGGCAGACAAACAAACAAACAAACAGACAGACAGACAGAGAGGGAGGGAGGGAGGGAGAAGAGAGATTAAGGCATACATATTTCGTATAATCACCCATCGTAGGCTTTTGAATTCATTATGTGGCAAAGCTGCAAGAAATGTTCAAATGTACTCGGTAAACGACCACTCCCAAGGTGTACTTTGGTTCAAATCATGAGCTAAACATTTCGTGCCCCTCCCCTTTCAAACGATCAGAATTTTCATGTCCCTCCCCCTTAAAACCTCCAATTTGTTGCCCCCCCCCCCAATTTGTCCTCAGACCCCCTGCCATAAATTCAGAACTGAAATACTCTTCGTAATCTCTCGATAACAGGCCTCAATTCTGTGATTATGTCGTGAAGTCACATAGCTATGAGCATTTGGGTCATCCCAAACCAAAGCACTATATTACAGCCACAGTGCCATTCTTAGTACCTAGATCAGCGTCGGAATGTATAGGGCAGAAGTACATTCTTCGTTTTTAGTCTGTCTGTTTTTCGAGGTGTTGTGCATTCAGGGTCCAACTCTCATGATATATATTCTACAACTATACCACAGGACACTGTCATTTTCAATATAACTTTTAATTCTTGAGAATGCGATCGGTCCATTTTTCCCTATTGGTCCAGGACAATCTGATTAAAATCTGATGTGGTGAAAGCAGCTAAATGCTTTATTTATCTCTATTTCCATAGTTTGTGTCGCTTGTTTTTGTTCCGAGTGATCGCCGCCGGCGTGGGAAACATCACAAAACGATGGAAATAGAGGTAAATAAAGCATTTAGCTGCTTTCACCACATCAGATTTTAATCAGATTGGGTCCAGGAATACTAGTATTGATGGGAATGGTGTTTCCGTCCTTTATTATCTTTAAAAAAAACATTTATACACTGGAAACAATTGATGTGTTTACCACTTGACATGATCAGATACAGTGCTGGTCGCGAAGTTGAAATAGCCACCAAGAGTTTGCAGAGGATTGTGGGATATATAATCAATTTCCGTCATGCAGTCCAACTTCCTTCAAGCAAAAAGAAAGTTTTGTCCTCGCATATTAATGTTTCGTCCCCAAACATTAATGTTGCATCCTGTGTTAAGTAAATCTCGTCGATAAGAAAAGGAGTTTGTATGGTGACAAATGTTGTTTCTGCAGTCAGAGTATAAGATTGTAATGGACTTAAATTCATATTCCGCTTGACATTTAAATACTTTTTACACAAAGTTAGAGTTTTTTCACGAAAACCTAGTGTACTGCTCTAAGGATTAATAATTTGCAATGAGGTATTTTAAGTCTTGTTAGAAAACTTTAGAAAAAACGGTTCTAATGTTTCAAACATTGCACCAACAATTAAACATTTTATCCCGCAACTTAAATGTTCTCACTCGAAAATAAAGTTTGGGCCACACGAATAAAATTTTTCGTTTCTTTAGCACTTTAACAGAAATAAAATAGCCTTAAACAATTTTTTTACTTTTAACCAATTGTTCTCTTTACTGCAGTTGGTGAAGAAGAGGCAAAATTCAGAAAAAAAGAGAAAATCCAGGGAAGAGGTTAGACTTAGCACTGATATGATGTCAGAGCCCAATGGCTACAGAAGTGAGCCACCAACGTTCATGTTGGCACGATATATTTCTTGAACTCACAAAAGTACACTCAATGCATTACACATAATTCTACCACTACAATAAGGAAAGACTGGGTTTTTGAAGAAAAAAAATGTATTTAGATTATGTTATTTTAGATATTTACAAATAGCTTTATTGTGCCATGATGCCATTTGACGTGATTCAACTTTGACCGTGTGCAAATGACATCGAATGTCCAGTCGCTTCTCCCTGATTCTGAATATGACGCCAGCTTTGTAAATGTAGCGTCACTTCAAGCTTCGCTACTACACTTCCTTATATCATTTGTGGATGGCAGGTCCCTGATTAATGTCAAAATCACCCCGTCAAGGGTCCTTAATGGCACACTTTGTAAAATGTCCATACTGAAGTACTTTAAAGTGGAAACATCTGAGGAAAAACGACGGAAAGCATCCAAAACAGGAGAGCAGGCAAACCCGGAAGTGATGTCTTCAATGGAATCAGTAAGTGCAACAAAACTTGGAGGAGACATTAGCAGAGAGCATGTGAACAGTGACTCGGTTAGTAAGGAGCAACTAGTAAAAGACAGTGGCAATGGATTTCAGCAGAAAGAAGGGTCGTCGTCTAGTGGAACTCAAACTACTAATACAGACCGAGAGAAGAAAAGGGTATGGCTTGACAACTAAGTATAAATATGATGATTAAATTACCTGTCTGTGGATTTGTGAAGTGAATACACTGAGGAAAAATAGGTATCACGGGGGGGGGGGGGGGGGGGGGGGGGGTACTCGGCTGGGTAATGGCCAGGGGCCTAGGGGTAATGGGTACATGTGTACATGAACCATATGGTGGATTCAAATTATAATCAATCAATCAATCAATCAATCAATCAATCAATCTTTATAATTGCAAACTAGACGTCATAGCAAGCATTGTAAAGCATACAAAAATAGCATGCATAAATGATGTGACTATACATTCCTGTAGTAGACTGCTGGAGGACTGTTTATTATATATCTTTATATGTTCCCTGTATAATGTTTTTACTCGTCTGTTTTAGTAGTGTAATATTTATTTTGATTTTTTGTTAGTGCTGCTCCTAACAATCTTAGTGAGCCCCAGATACAAAAGGGATGCAATAAATCAATAAATAAATAAATAAATAAATCAATCAATATCTACAAGTACAAGAAATTGTCCAAGAGGAAGTTTATCATCTGATATCAAAATATGCAAATGATATAATTACCCAATACCCATGGAAACTGTCAGGAATGTATTCAATCTGAGAATGACAGAAATCCACATTATCATCACGAATGTAATCTTGTTGAATGCCAGCATTAAAATCACCAAGCAAAATTATATCCCCTCGATAAGAGTAACATAAAATTTCAGACTGAAGAGAATCAAAGTAATCATTATTAGTAATAGCGTAATAGAACCTTGAGGAAGTAATACATGTAGCATAATATAAATGCCTCAAACAAATTAGAAAGATTTTTTATCCAGTTTACACCAAAGACAATCTGAAATTTTTAAATCTAATTTCTGAATACCACTTTGTAAATTTGACTTGAAAAAGATCATCCCCAGCACCACTTTACTATGTTTATGATGAAAAGAATGATCAGATCTGACAAAGTTATAACCAATTTCATATTGTGTGGCTTGGTTGAATTTGAAATTTCTTCTCAGGACCTCATTGAACTAGATGTAAAAAGATCTTAAGATTTTTGATAAGATTTTATCAGTGCACAGATAACACTTAGTCTAACTTCACAGCAATTAGACTGAGATCTTAAGATCAATGCACAGATAACACTCAGTCTAACTTCACAGCAATTAGACTGAGATCTTAAGATCAATGCACAGATAACACTTAGTCTAACTTCACAGCAATTAGACTGAGATCTTAAGATCAATGCACAGATAACACTTAGTCTAACTTCACAGCAATTAGACAGATCTTAAGATCAATGCACAGATAACACTTAGTCTAACTTCACAGCAATTAGACTGAGATCTTAAGATCAATGCACAGATAACACTTAGTCTAACTTCACAGCAATTAGACTGGGATCTTAAGATCAGTGCACAGATAACACTTAGTCTAACTTCACAGCAATCATCAGACGATATAACTTAAAGTATGCAATGTGTTTGCGAGTACATTTCTGTAACATATTTGACTTATTGATTTTAAGAATGAATGTTTCTTTCACTGACAGAGTATGGTATTTAATGAAATGAAAGGAGATTTGTTTGGTTGTGATGAAGGTGTTAGTCTGGTTCATTGCATTAGTCAAGACTGTAGAATGGGTAAAGGCATTGCCACTCTCTTTAGGGATAAATTTGGAGGTGTTGATGAACTCAGAGCTCAAGGTAAGAACTCTATCAGCCCATTTTCAGTTAATTCATAGTCTTTATTTCACAATGCCATAGATTGTTGTAGTCTCATTCCTACTACAGGGTGTAACGTCAGTCTATCACATGACATGAAAACACACTAGTCAATTTGGAAAAGCATTCTACATGTACATGTACATGTAGCTAAAGCATAACTGAACTTTAAAGTTTGCAACAACAACAACAACAACAACAACAACAACAACAACAACGGACAACAGAGCAATTACAATGTAGTGGATGTTAATTCAAAAGCAAACAAATACATATATAGAAGCAAAACCATAGCCATAGCAACAGCTGAATTATGGTGTACATGTATATAAACAATGATAATAATAGGGGTGCATAATCATGTGGGAACATTCAAACAATTGACTTATTCACATATACCCACATATAAGACCAATAGGCTCAAAGCACCAGTCAAATTATTATATAGAATTCCATGAAATCAATGTTAGTTTTATGTCATAATGCTCCAAGTATGATTCCTCGGACTAATACAAATTCAATAATTTGTAGTCCATGGAATCATACAAGGACCATTGACATAAACCTAACATTGATTTCATGGTGGGATTATATATTCATCATATTATTAAGACAATCCACATTTTTTCTGAATCAAATTTTACAAATACTGCATAGTTTTATCCCACTTTATTCTTCATTACGTATCAAAAAATTGCATTTGACAGCTATGCAAATTACATAATCATGTGACCTGTCACTTTTGCTTTCTCAACCAAAATTATCGATTATAAACTTGTTATTTAGTTTTAAAACATATTAAGTAAACCATGCCTCAATGTGACATCCATCATTTTAATTACATTCATTATATTCATTCAGGATTTGTTAGTTTGGAGCTCTGAGCATGACAAAAAGTTGAAAATAAGCTTACCGACTGCTACATACAAATTGTCATCAATAGTCTACAATATCGTATATAATTTTAGATGGAATGAAATTTATTAAATACAAATAAAAGTACTTCTACATATCAGATTTGTGTCACCCAAGGATATATGTAACGTAATGTGACAGTGTGCATTTACCAGTTTTGAAAGTACATAATTATTATGATGATATGATCGTAACATAGAATGGCAGAAACAGTTGAGAGAACAGGGGTGATTCAGGTTTGTGATCTGCCCTGTTTGATGTCACACAGGTGGAGATTTGCACATGTTTATGTGATAATAGTATATATTCCATGATAGCTGCCGGCCGGGTGATAGAAGGGGTAGATAAGAATGTGGATAAACACTTTAAAATTAACATATAAAAAATGCCATGCACAAGTAAGACCATGGTGACAGTTAAAGCCCCTTGCCTTAGTAAACAGAAATGTGCATAGCAACCATGGAAATAGCCATAGCAACAACAAATAGCATCCTGTGCAACGATAGCAGTAAAGGATGAATATGAATCAATTACTAAGGTAGGTATCTATCAATTTACTAATTAAAGGTAGAATAATGTCCTACAATGTATCTATCAATTTACTAAAGGTAGGATAATGTCTTTAGTTACAATATATCTATCAATTTACTAAGGTAGGATAATGTCTTACAATGTATCTATCAATTTACTAAGATAGGATAATGTCTTACAATGTATCTATCAATTTACTAAGGTAGGATAATGTCCTACAATGTATCTATCAATTTACTAAGGTAGGATAATGTCTTACAATGTATCTATCAATTTACTAAGATAGGATAATGTACAATGTATCTATCAATTTACTAAGGTAGAATAATGTCCTACAATGTATCTATCAATTTACTAAGGTAGGATAATGTACAATGTATCTATCAATTTACTAAGGTAGGATAATGTCCTACAATGTATCTATCAATTTACTAAGGTAGGATAATGTCTTACAATGTATCTATCAATTTACTAAGGTAGGATAATGTACAATGTATCTATCAATTTACTAAGGTAGGATAATGTCTTACAATGTATCTATCAATTTACTAAGGTAGGATAATGTCTTACAATATATCTATCAATTTACTAAGGTAGGATAATGTCCTACAATGTATCTATCAATTTGCTAAGGTAGGATAATGTCTTACAATGTATCTATCAATTTACTAAGGTAGGATAATGTCTTACAATGTATCTATCAATTTACTAAGGTAGGATAATGTCTTACAATGTATCTATCAATTTACTAAGGTAGGATAATGTCTTACAATGTATCTATCAATTTACTAACTTATAGGTAGAATAATGTCCTACAATGTATCTATCAATTTACTAAGGTAGAATAATGTCATATAATGTATCTATCAATTTACTAAGGTAGAATAATGTCTTACAATGTATCTATCAATTTACTAACTTATAGGTAGAATAATGTCCTACAATGTATCTATCAATTTACTAAGGTAGGATAATGTCTTACAATGTATCTATCAATTTACTAAGGTAGAATAATGTCATATAATGTATCTATCAATTTACTAAGGTAGAATAATGTCATATAATGTGCCCTACAGTTATTCTACAGTGCCCTTGGTGCTATATTTTCACAAACATTTGAATTATTTTAAATCTGTTTAAAGGCCATGTTTCAATCCCTGGTTATTGTATCTTAATAAAGGTTATAGAAGATTGTTCTTTTGTTGTGGACCAACTGTTTTCTATAACTCTGCCAAACAACTGTTTTTCACACCTACATTTTATTCCTACTCAAAAGTGGTCCTTTAATGTACGTCAAACAGAGCAGTTCAAAAACCCATATCACCCCTGTTTTACTGAACTATTTTTTTTTTTCTCTCAACTGTTTGAGTGTTCCTGCTAATCCTATGCGATCTAATTATCATGATAATAATTATGTGCTTTCTTTTTTTTTTATATTCTTTATTTCAGGCCATTAAAAAAGTCCCATACAACCATAAAAAATAAAAACATAAATACACACATTACGTTACATATATCATTGGGTGGCATGAGTCTGATATATAGAGGTACTTTTATTTTTATTTGATAAAATCATGAAGATTATCGATGTAGCAGCTGGCAAGCTTACTTCAAATTTTCCATCGAGCTGAGACTTCTGAACTTATACATCCATAGCATGCCTACCAGTTCAAATTTGTAGTAGTCCACGTAATCATACTCAGAGCATTATGACATAAAACTAACATTGATTTTGTGGGATTATATATAAATATCTACGCATATATAGTTAATTTATATCTACACATACATAGTTATATAATTTACATCTACACATATATGAATTATTAGCTCCACTGTCAGCGAAAGCTGAAAGCGTAACTTTAGGTATAGGTGGGTATAAGAGGTATAGAGTAGAGTGAATCATAGGTGTCCGTCAAATTTTTATATTTTCATCATCTTCTCCGAAAGTAATTGCCAGAATACTTTGATATTTGGTGTGCATGTCCCTGGGGGGAGGCTATTTAGATTTGTTCATGCCAAGTTGATCTGTGCCATTTTCAATTTTTTTATTATTTTTTTTTCAAAAATGATATTTTCATCTACTACTCATCAGATTGCTTTGATATCTGGTGTGTTTATGCACAGAGGGTAGCTTACTCAGATTTGTTAATTTCAAGTCAGCACGTCTTCTTTTCTATTTTTGATGATTTTTTTTTTTGAATTTGAAAAAAAATGAATATGTTAATGAGCATTATGACCGATGCCATATTGGAAATCAGTCGATGAGACTTTAAGTAAACTGCCACTTTTCAAAATACACTATTGACGTCAAACAAGCAATGTAATATGTGCTATAGTCATAATTCTACGCATTGTGCGCCCAAATGACAAGCGTTTGTTCGAAACAGGGTTGTAAACTTCAAATCCAAATTCTGCACCCCTTCTACATAATCAGCCAGTCCGCAACATCCTCATTTGCATACGTCTATCCTACAGTTTCTGACCATTACACTTTGAATGGCTGCTCACGGGCCTTATTTTTGGGTATTTTCAACTCGCCGTAACTTTCACTAGAGTCCACCATTTTAGATACTGTAAACGCCTAAACCTCAACTGACATCTCTTCTTTCGTAACAGCAACACAAATTTTGGCATTACATTTAGGAATACCGATTTTCCGACTAATTCGGGACGCATACTTGAGGTCCTGAAACTTCGACCCGGTTTTTCGCTCATACTAGGGGAGTTTTACAAATTTCACAAAAAGGTGGATTTTTATGTGTTCTAAATAACTATCATGGCAAGTAAATTTAGTAGGGTCGTTGTGTAACGCTCCGTTCAAGAATTTTCGGTAGAAAAAGACTGATTTGACCAGAAGCTGAAGCTGACCTCGTTTGACCGGGCGATTTTCCACAGCAACAATACGGGAGTTCTTGGTACTCACTAAAATCACACTTCAGACCCACTATAAAAGTTTGATGTTTTCAGATAACATGTAACTTGTGATTAATTCTATATTGTCGTGCAATTTTGAGTGACAGTGAACCAGAATGAAGACAACTCGCGTAAGGAAGGCATGCCTAGGCATGCCTAGGCATGCGGTTGAAGTTATGCAAGAGCTGTCTCACTGCCGACTGTGAATCGACCAAACTTTGTTTATTAGCCGACAGTTTACATGTAAAGTTAAACGACATGAACGTGTCTTGCCATTTCCAAAATGAAAATATTTGGCAAGTAAAAATAATTAAAATAATTACAACTTTAATTTGGCTTCAGACTTTGCATTATGTTTTTCGTATCTTTCCCCGTTTTACATGTAAATCCGAAAAGGTTCTCTCTGGTCATGCCAGTGGTTAGCCCTGCTTACATACGATAGGCGGTGCACTAGTCTATATTGCTGACTTGACTCTAAACAAATAGTAGGGACAATTGTCAGAATCGAGTCCCGGATTACTCCGTATGCAAGCACGACTAGTCAGTGATCATACCGGGACTGCTTTGAGTATGAGCGAGGCCGCGAGCTAAGGGTTGAGGTATTTTGTTGAGAATTATAAATATTGCGAAATGTCAAATACAAGGTTTAAATACAATGGAATGATGAAAAAAAATTGGTAACACGAAACTCCGTAAATTAAAATATCAGACGATGTATGTATTAATCGCCATCTTAGTTTCCATACGGCGACAATCCCAAGTACCCGGATGCACAAGGGACTAACCCGGAAGCAAGTCGTTGTCAGCCATACGTTAGTAGTTACAGTGGTAACATCGTCTGAGAAATCACTGCGTGTTATATAATTATATCTACACATACAATTATATAATTATATCTACACATATAGTTATATAATTATATCTACACATACATAGTTATATATATATATTATATCTACACATATAGTTATATAATTTAGATGTATGCATATAGTTATATAAGTATATCTAATATATACAATATTTACAAATAACTGTGATATCCAATGTTGTTGTTGTATTTCTATATATGTAGATGTAAAGCCTGGTGGTGTTGCAGTACTAAAGAGAGATAAGCGATATGTTTACTATTTGGTGAGTTCACATCATTTGAATTACTACACGTAATAAAGGTGCTTGCAATGGTGTCTATATCAATATCTGTACATGTAATAAAAGTGTCTATATCAATATCTGTACATGTAATAAAGGTGTCTATATCAATATCTGTACATGTAATAAAGGTGGTTGATGTCTATATCAATATCTGTAAATGTAATAAAGGTGAATGGTGTCTATATCAATATCTGTACATGTAATAAAGGTGAATGGTGTCTATATCAATATCTGTACATGTAATAAATGGAGCACGTCCAACTCGGCCCACCAACTCGGCCCACCGTCTGCCAACTCGGCCCACCAACTTGGCCCACTCTCTGCCAACTCGGCCCACTCTCTGCCAACTTGACTATAGATATTTAGTCCTTCAGTAAATTCATGCGATCTACATTGTATATGTACTAGTATGTCAATCCATAGTGTCTTTACAAGTAGTAGTAGTATACCGATGTCGGTGCTTGGAGCAAAGGATTTTCTCTGATTATATGAATATTACTAGTATTTGATATTATCACGTCATCGACTCAAGACCTTGGCTTTAAATGACACAAACATTTTCGTCATGACGCACGTGGGCCGAGTTGGCATGTAAATGGGCCGAGTAGGCATGTGAATGGGCCGAGTTGGCATGTGAATGGGCCGAGTTGGCAATCACGTGGGCCGAGTTGGCGATGGGACGAGTTGGCAATGGGCCGAGTTAGTCCTACCCCTAATAAATGTGTCTATATCAATATCTGTACATGTAATAAAGGTGAATGGTGTCTATATCAATATCTGTACATGTAATAAAGGTGTCTATATCAATATCTGTACATGTAATAAAGGTGGTTGATGTCTATATCAATATCTGTAAATGTAATAAAAGTGTCTATATCAATATCTGTACATGTATACTGTGTTAATGTAATGACACATTTGCTGCCTGCACTGACTGAGAGTTACATTTTGTGATTTCACTTGTTTTCTTTTGTGCTTGATTATAATGATGTTTGATAAGACCTGGTTTAGGATCTGTTTGTGAATCATTATTTTAAAAACAATGCCTGTCATCAATTGTCTCTGTTAATTACATGTAGGATACCGTAAGCTTACAGTTGTAGATCTAGAATGTGGGAGGATGTTACCGTTCTTAATTGCAACTATAGAAACTCTATGTAGCCTTAGCTTGCAATAGGGAACTTGCAATCCAAACTGAGCATGCTCAGATGCAAAGGACTATGGGATTATCTGTGGTTATTGTAATACCTAATCTGGAGCTACTGATAAAATCAGCCTCCCACAAAGATCAGGGTGACTATGAATTGACCATTCCTGGTTATAAACAATGTAACAATATTGTTTACAATGCTAATTGATTAGTATTTATTATCACATTTCCCATGATGCAGCATTCAACATGGCAGGTTTGCAAGTTCCCTATTGTGTTGTGTACGTTGTGTGTGGAAGGGGGGGGGGGGGTTGAAAAATTATTGTGTTCATTTGTAGGAGGGGACAGGAAAATTGTTGAGCATGTGAAGGGTACATGTAGGTGTGGGAGGTCTGCAAAAACATTTTTGCTCAAAACAATTTCTCCCCAGGTCCCCCTCCTGTAAATCAACATCTAGCCTGATATGAATTCCACACATACACTCAACCAGCAATCACTATTTCAATAATCAACAATACAACGTATCAAAATGAAAAACTTCAAAGCTGATATCAATTGATAGAGTTTATTTCTTTGTAATCATGGCAAATAAATTCAACAGTTTTATCATTTTTAACTATCTGTAGTCAAACTCTAAAATCAACAGAATATGTACATGCATATGATAGTAAATTCAAATACCTAGAATGTCAGCAATCTGTGAGAAATTGATCTAGTTTCACTCTTTTATCACAAAATCTTCAAAATGAATTGTCGATCCATATATATTTGAGTACTAAGTGTCATCGGTGATAGAGTATAGCTGTTGTAATTTGTACAAGGAAAAGAAAATCAGACAAAACTCCACACAGGGAACTGTCGTCTGCTTCACTTTCTTCAGTTTGTTGGTGGTCTGAGATTGTTCCAAATCCCATTGCCAACTGAGTGACGTACCCATGCTATTTAAAACAATAAAGCCACTGGGATATAGTTGAGGATTGGTAGCCTTCCATACCTTCTATTTTTACAGGAATATTGATTAATTGTCCATAATTTCTCAGTTGTATCACGTTCAATACTAGGCAGATGTACACATAAACATCTTGAATGTGATACAATGTAACACACTGTAGCAATGTCATCATGCCTGGAATGTCCTATGTCACGTGCACTACATTGTACACACGTACACCCCACATTTCATAATTTCTGGTACATTAATTGCATTCGGATTAATATACTACATGTACATGTTATTGGCTATTTATGGAGGTACAATTTGTAATAAATAAATTAATATTCTCGTGTGGGGTTTCCATCCTGCTGACGATATTGAAAAGACTTACAACAAGATGTTATGTTACATTCTGCAATTGACACCCCTATCATTGCCATAAGAGGAGAATTGGGAAGAGTTACCTTAAAGGTTTATTGTAAAATATTGGTTGAGGATTTTGAAAATGGATGATGAAAGACTTGTATGCAGATGTTATGAGTTTTTTTTGACATAGTTAAATATTATTTTTGGGCTAGAGATGTTTACTACAAAGCTATGGCTTATGAGAGATATGGGGTTAAAACGGTGTTGGTGATGGGGAGGTATGGGATTAAAACAGTGTTGGTGATGGGGAGGTATGGGGTTAAAACGGTGTTGGTGATGGGGAGGTATGGGATTAAAACGGTGTTGGTGATGGGGAGGTATGGGAACAACACGGTGTTAGTGATGGGGAGGTATGGGATCAACACGGTGTTAGTGATGGGAAGGTATGGGATCAACACAGTGTTGGTGATGGGGAGGTATGGGATCAACACAGTGTTGGTGATGGGGAGGTATGGGATCAACACAGTGTTGGTGATGGGGAGGTATGGGATCAACACAGTGTTGGTGATGGGGAGGTATGGAATCAACAAAGTGTTGGTGATGGGGAGGTATGGGATCAACACAGTGTTGGTGATGGGGAGGTATGGAATCAACAAAGTGTTGGTGATGGGGAGGTATGGAATCAACAAAGTGTTGGTGATGGGGAGGTATGGAATCAACATGGTGTTGGTGATGGGGAGGTATGGAATCAACACAGTGTTGGTGATGGGGAGGTATGGAATCAACACAGTGTTAGTGATGGGGAGGTATGGAATCAACACGGTGTTGGTGATGGGGAGGTATGGGATCAACACGGTGTTGGTGATGGGGAGGTATGGGATCAACACAGTGTTGGTGATGGGGAGGTATGGAATCAACAAAGTGTTGGTGATGGGGAGGTATGGGATCAACAAAGTGTTGGTGATGGGGAGGTATGGGATCAACACAGTGTTGGTGATGGGGAGGTATGGGATCAACACAGTGTTGGTGATGGGGAGGTATGGGATCAACACGGTGTTGGTGATGGGGAGGTATGGGATCAACACAGTGTTGGTGATGGGGAGGTATGGAATCAACAAAGTGTTGGTGATGGGGAGGTATGGGATCAACACAGTGTTGGTGATGGGGAGGTATGGAATCAACAAAGTGTTGGTGATGGGGAGGTATGGAATCAACAAAGTGTTGGTGATGGGGAGGTATGGAATCAACACAGTGTTGGTGATGGGGAGGTATGGGATCAACACAGTGTTGGTGATGGGGAGGTATGGAATCAACAAAGTGTTAGTGATGGGGAGGTATGGAATCAACACAGTGTTGGTGATGGGAAGGTATGGGATCAACACGGTGTTGGTGATGGGGAGGTATGGGATCAACACAGTGTTGGTGATGGGGAGGTATGGAATCAACAAAGTGTTGGTGATGGGGAGGTATGGAATCAACAAAGTGTTGGTGATGGGGAGGTATGGGATCAACACAGTGTTGGTGATGGGAAGGTATGGGATCAACACAGTGTTGGTGATGGGGAGGTATGGGATCAACACGGTGTTGGTGATGGGGAGGTATGGGATCAACACAGTGTTGGTGATGGGGAGGTATGGGATCAACACAGTGTTGGTGATGGGGAGGTATGGGATCAACACAGTGTTGGTGATGGGAAGGTATGGGATCAACACAGTGTTGGTGATGGGGAGGTATGGAATCAACACAGTGTTGGTGATGGGGAGGTATGGAATCAACACAGTGTTAGTGATGGGGAGGTATGGAATCAACACAGTGTTGGTGATGGGGAGGTATGGAATCAACATGGTGTTACATGTGTGTGTGTGTGTGTGTGTGTGTGTGTGTGTGTGTGTGTACATGTGTGTGTGTGTGTGTGTGTGTGTGTGTGTGTGTGTGTGTGTGTGTGTGTGTGTGTGTGTGTGTGTGTGTGTGTGTGTGTGTGTGTGTGTGTGTGTACATGTGTGTGTCAAAAACCACTATTAAGTCGTGATATTACTTTGAGTTTCCAGTTGGTCAATTAATGATCACACTATAATGTTGGATTTGGGTTTAAAAAAATGTGATTTTTGAGAAGAAAAAATTGAACTCAAGAATGACTGGGCAGATTAGTGTGAAGTTTAGTTTGGATGTGTTTGTTTTCAATATTATATCGTACATCTCACTCTACAGGTTACAAAAGTCAAGTACTCAGACAGGCCAACTTTGAAGGATCTGCAGTCCAGCTTGGAAGCCTTGAGGAGACATTGTGAGCCACATGATGTCAATCATATAGCTATGCCAAGGATTGGTTGTGGCCTGGATGGTTTGGAATGGAGGAGAGTTTCACCAATAATACGAGATATCTTTAAACATACTAATATCAACATAACTGTTTATACAAAATAGGCAGCTGTCAGGAAAATGTAGATTTTTGGTATGGGTGGTTGAAAACAGATGTTACAAAACTTGTAAATCCAATCAGCATGAAACTGAGCTTCATAATAACTTAATATTATATTTGATTGACAGATTGATTAGCTCTTAATACCCTTACAACTTTAGCATGCAGGTTTATTAGCTCTTATTACCCTTACAACTGTAGCATGCAGGTTTATTAGCTCTTATTACCCTTACAACTTTAGCATGCAGGTGTATTAGCTCTTATTACCCTTACAACTTTAGCATGCAGGTGTATTAGCTCTTATTACCCTTACAACTTTAGCATGCAGGTTTATTAACTCTTATTACCCTTACAACTTTAGCATGCAGGTGTATTAGCTCTTATTACCCTTACAACTGTAGCATGCAGGTTTATTAACTCTTATTACCCTTACAACTTTAGCATGCAGGTTTATTAGCTCTTATTACCCTTACAACTTTAGCATGCAGGTTTATTAACTCTTATTACCCTTACAACTTTAGCATGCAGGTTTATTAACTCTTATTACCCTTACAACTTTAGCATGCAGGTTTATTAACTCTTATTACCCTTACAACTTTAGCATGCAGGTTTATTAACTCTTATTACCCTTACAACTGTAGCATGCAGGTTTATTAACTCTTATTACCCTTACAACTTTAGCATGCAGGTGTATTAGCTCTTATTACCCTTACAACTTTAGCATGCAGGTTTATTAGCTCTTATTACCCTTACAACTGTAGCATGCAGGTTTATTAACTCTTATTACCCTTACAACTGTAGCATGCAGGTTTATTAGCTCTTATTACCCTTACAACTGTAGCATGCAGGTTTATTAACTCTTATTACCCTTACAACTTTAGCATGCAGGTTTATTAGCTCTTATTACCCTTACAACTGTAGCATGCAGGTTTATTATCTCTTATTACCCTTACAACTGTAACATGCAGGTTTATTAGCTCTTATTACCCTTACAACTGTAGCATGCAGGTTTATTAGCTCGTATTACCCTTACAACTTTAGCATGCAGGTTTATTAGCTCTTATTACCCTTACAACTTTAGTATGCAGGTTTATTAGCTCTTATTACCCTTACAACTTTAGTATGCAGGTTTATTAGCTCTTATTACCCTTACAACTGTAGTATGCAGGTTTATTAGCTCTCATTACCCTTACAACTTTAGCATGCAGGTTTATTAGCTCTTATTACCCTTACAACTTTAGCATGCAGGTTTATTAGCTCTCATTACCCTTACAACTGTAGCATGCAGGTTTATTAGCTCTTATTACCCTTACAACTTTAGCATGCAGGTTTATTAGCTCTTATTACCCTTACAGCTTTAGCATGCAGGTTTATTAGCTCTTATTACCCTTACAGCTTTAGCATGCAGGTTTATTAGCTCTTATTACCCTTACAACTTTAGCATGCAGGTTTATTAGCTCTTATTACCCTTACAGCTTTAGCATGCAGTTTTAATGAAATGAAATATTAAGTTCAGCCAGAGACTGACTACAGAGTTTAAGTTAACATTACAAATACAGTAAAGTTAGAGACTGTCCTCTTACTGCAATACTAAGTATTTCATGCTTGGTCTGTCAAGTCATAGACTCTCACACTCTCAATCTTGAGAATGTCGCCATCAGAAACTGTATATACCGATATCTACTACATACATGCAAGTACTCAGATCTAATGTCTATGTACTGCATACAAGTACTCAGATCTAATGTCTATGTACTGCATACAAGTACTCAGATCTAATGTCTATGTACTGCATACAAGTACTCAGATCTAATGTCTATGTACTGCATACATGTACTCAGATCTAATGTCTATGTACTGCATACATGTACTCAGATCTAATGTCTATGTACTGCATACATGTACTCAGATCTAATGTCTATGTACTGCATACATGTACTCAGATCTAATGTCTATGTACTGTAACAAGTACTCAGATCTAATGTCTATGTACTGCATACAAGTACTCAGATCTAATGTCTAATGTACTGCATACTCAGATCTAATGTCTATGTACTGCATACATGTACTCAGATCTAATGTCTATGTACTGCATACAAGTACTCAGATCTAATGTCTATGTACTGCATACAAGTACTCAGATCTAATGTCTATGTACTGCATACAAGTACTCAGATCTAATGTCTATGTACTGCATACATGTACTCATATCTAATGTCTATGTACTGCATACAAGTACTCAGATCTAATGTCTATGTACTGCATACATGTACTCAGATCTAATGTCTATGTACTGCATACAAGTACTCAGATCTAATGTCTATGTACTGCATACAAGTACTCAGATCTATATGTCTATGTACTGCATACAAGTACTCAGATCTAATGTCTATGTACTGCATACATGTACTCAGATCTAATGTCTATGTACTGCATACATGTACTCAGATCTAATGTCTATGTACTGCATACAAGTACTCAGATCTAATGTCTATGTACTGCATACAAGTACTCAGATCTAATGTCTATGTACTGCATACATGTACTCAGATCTAATGTCTATGTACTGCATACAAGTACTCAGATCTAATGTCTATGTACTGCATACAAGTACTCAGATCTAATGTCTATGTACTGCATACATGTACTCAGATCTAATGTCTATGTACTGCATACATACAAGAACTTAGATCTAATATCCTTGTACTGTGTGCCCTCATTGACAATGAACGAGGCATCGCAATAACAGCAGGTCGCAATAACACGTCCATGAATGGTTATACATTGTAGTTCTAAGTAGTCAATGAGGACACACAATACATGGATACTAGATACATGTATAGTATGGTAGATATTGGTACATACAAAACAGTTGCTTTCTGCTAGTGACATTCCCAAGGAGAGAGTCTAGTTTAGTCACTGCAAAGTTAGTTATGTGAATGTTTTAATCTTAGACTACCAAGTCTACCATATAATGTCTATTGTAATGTTAAGAGTGTGTATGCTGCTGTTGTTCACATCATTAACCAAATACAGAGCAAACTTTGTTTCCACTCTTTTATACAAATTTACTATCACATACCAGAGGTCCTCTATAGTTGACAGGTTTTCTTGTCCAGTTGTGTCAATGTCTACAGCACCATAATGGACATGTACAGGCAGAAATTTATAACACTTCTTTTAAGACAAAATGAACATAGAAAGTAATACATAAAATAGTGATACTTGATTAATGGTTACAATTAATTTAAAAACAAAGAATATAACACTGTTACCCACAATTCCAGTGATGTCTAAGTCGATCACAGAACTTCAAATTCACAACTTAGATTATCTTTACTGTTGTGAATCTGATTTGAGGTATTAAAGATATCCCAACAAGTAATGTAGTGTCAATAGTATTTGTACATTATAACTTTGTTGGTGTGACTTTGATGTCTGCAGAGAGTTTCGTACATTATAACTTTCTTCAAATGGAAATTCATCTGTGTTGGTAAACCATAGTATTCAATTTGAACTTTTGTTCCAAACACAACTAGAAAATTTACCTGAAATTTTCGACTGTACACTTCAGTCTTTGTCAACAGATTGACCCACTATTCAGCACACGTGACCTTACAGGAAACCCACCCATACAGACCAGTACCTCAATTTTTACTCTAACCACCCTTTACAGCACAAACTAGGTGTGATCCGGACGCTTCATCACAGAGCAGATACGGTGATTACCTACAACTCAGATCGTGAAGAAGAAAAGACTCACATCAACCAGGCACTGTATAGGTGTGGATACCCAAAGTGGGCAGTAGATAAAGCCACAGTCATCCAGCCTCAAAAGTCAAAGACCATCCGTAAGAAGGAACAACCAAGTAAGGGTTTAGTGGTCCTACCTTACATCAAGGACACTTCAGAGGCACTAAAAAGAATCTTTACTGCTTACGGTATAAACACCTGCATCAAGCCCACTAAAACCTTGCGGCAATTATTGGTGTCTCCAAAGGACAAGACTAAAAAGGAACATGTATGTGGAGTAGTATACCAAATTCCTTGCCAGGGCCAGACCAACACAGGCCAATGCAAAGATTCATATATAGGGGAAACTGAGAGATCACTCAAGACCAGATTTTTGGAACACAGAAGACCTAGTTCCAGCACATCAGAGGTCTCCCAACACATCCACATTGAATCACCCGGTCACTCGGTTAACATAAATGAAGTGAAGATACTGGACACTGAAACCAGATATTTTGAACGGGGAGTGAAAGAAGCTATTTACATCCGAGCACTCAAACCATCACTAAACAGAGACGGGGGGCGATACAAACTTCCAGGCACCTTTGACCCCTTATTAGGCTCACGTGTCCTGTAAGGTCACGTGTGCTGAATAGTGGGTCAATCTGTTGACAAAGACTGAAGTGTACAGTCGAAAATTTCAGGTAAATTTTCTAGTTGTGTTTGGAACAAAAGTTCAAATTGAATACATTATAACTTTGTTGGTGTGACTTTGATGTCTGCAGAGAGTTTCGTACATTATAACTTTGTTGGTGTGACTTTGATGTCTGCAGAGAGTTTCGTACATTATAACTTTGTTGGTGTGACTTTGATGTCTGCAGAGAGTTTTGTATGTTATAACATTGTTGGTGTGACTTTGATGTCTGCAGAGAGTTTTGTATGTTATAACATTGTTGGTGTGACTGACTGATGTCTGCAGAGAGTGATCTCTTTATCTTTATTTTAGCCATAATTAAAGAATAAAGAAAGCTGGGTTCATACTTCTAAATAGTCTCGGTTACCCAGACTCTCACTGCTGGGGGCTCTACCACAAGACAACCATGAATCTCACTGCTGGGGGCTCTACCACAAGACAACCCAGACTCTCACTGCTGGGGACTCTACCACAAGACAACTTAGGATCTCACTGCTGGGGGCTCTAGTAGCTGTCAGAAGACAACCCAGACTCTCACTGCTGGGGGCTCTACCACAAGACAACCATGACTCTCACTGCTGGGGGCTCTACCACAAGACAACCCAGACGCTCACTGCTGGGGGCTCTAGTAGCTGTCACAAGACAACCATGACTCTCACTGCTGGGGACTCTACCACAAGACAACCCAGACTCTCACTGCTGGGGGCTCTACCACAAGACAACCCAGACTCTCACTGCTGGGGGCTCTAGTAGCTGTCACAAGACAACCCAGACTCTCACTGCTGGGGGCTCTACCACAAGACAACCCAGACTCTCACTGCTGGGGGCTCTACCACAAGACAACACAGACTCTCACTGCTGGGGGCTCTACCACAAGACAACCCAGACGCTCACTGCTGGGGGCTCTAGTAGCTGTCACAAGACAACCATGACTCTCACTGCTGGGGACTCTACCACAAGACAACCCAGACTCTCACTGCTGGGGGCTCTACCACAAGACAACCCAGACTCTCACTGCTGGGGGCTCTAGTAGCTGTCACAAGACAACCCAGACTCTCACTGCTGGGGGCTCTACCACAAGACAACCCAGACTCTCACTGCTGGGGGCTCTACCACAAGACAACACAGACTCTCACTGCTGGGGGCTCTACCACAAGACAACCCAGACTCTCACTGCTGGGGGCTCTAGTAGCTGTCACAAGACAACCATGACTCTCACTGCTGGGGACTCTACCACAAGACAACCCAGACTCTCACTGCTGGGGACTCTACCACAAGACCCAGACAAGAGTATCGGGGAAACAAACATTGTAATCCAAAGTTACGTACCCGCACTGGAAGTCACACAGTACATTTCTTTTCAGTCATGAAAAATGAGCTCATGAGGCCTGTTTGTTGTAATTAAGATGTATCAGTTGCTTAAAATTGAGAGACATGATAACCTGATATGAAGGTACCTGGATCATTCAGCCTGCAATTTTGGATTTGAAGTATTCCTAGCATGTACTGCTCTGGGGAATTTAAGAAATCCAGTGCAGACGAGCTTGGTTTACATTTCCCCAGACTCTTGTCTCTGGTGGTCTCATAGTAGAGCCTTCAGCAGTGAGCTCGGAATCTGGGTAACCTGGAGACCAACTCCTAGATATTGCAGGTCACTTAGAAATTTACAAGAGTTGTTACTTCTCTGATCCTTACCCACTTGGCAGAGTTCGGATTATCAAATAGGGGCTTCACACTGGCAGAAATTAGTCTGCTCCAGGGCTGCTCTAAGTTATAATATGGACTAAAAGTACTGTGTGATAGCACTTGGGCAGTCTAAGTCTGACTTTAAATGGTCCCGACCAAAAAGGTTGACTAAGCCAGGACTATAATATAGTCCTGACCAGATTTGTAGATGTGAACGCATTTAGAGCAGACCTCCACGTCTATGAGCAGACTTGGTCCTAAATCTTGGTGCATATTCATGAGATCAACACCTCGACAATGAATAATGTGTACACTTCTTTTGTCTTTTGTTTGTCAATTTATCATTTATGCAGGTATACTATGCGTCTTCAAGTAAAATTTTCCCCCAAAAGTTAAAAACTCATCTTGTTTGGGGGAGGACTACTATGATAATATTTTGCTGGCCCTTTATTGTCATGTCAGGAAAGGCAAAAACTTGACGAAAGCTATTCCAAACATGGACACCAAAGTTGCAAAACCAAAATGGTGCTGTGGAGAGTTAATTTGTGTCTGATCATGGTTCACTCAATGGTCTGATCTTGTAGCAGTATACCATGCAATGTCGAGCAACTCTACATTATAAACACACTCACATACACACAAAGACACAGTACTTGAATTTTGCTTTAGCTGGAGGAATTTGTAGAACATTAGTGCATGAGTTTATTGAATATAGTTCATAAACCATCAACATATAACTTCTTTCGATGGGTTGGCTTAGGTGTATAGTCAATACAACAGTATATATGGACATTTCATGATTTTCATGAGTTGGGAAATGTCCGTTTTTTGGGCAGGTAAGGTGTAATTTAGCAGAAAAATCCACCCAGTTGTGATTCAGATCTGAATCGCTTCCATCTATTTGCAGAGGCATTGTAGCGTTTGCTTCCAGTTAAACATGGGAACAAACAAAAACAAGAAAATACCTCAAAATCACAGCAAAGGCTACAATTATATTGCAGCCTTATATTTAGGGTAGAGGATGCTGTGACTTTGGAATGTCTGAGGCCAGGTCCATTGTTTCACAAATCAAATGTGAAAGAGGACTAAATAACGAACTATCATTGTTAGTGATTTAGAGCAGACTATATTTTGCCAGTGTGAAGCCCCTAAAAGGCTTGGAAGGTATCAATTTTGTTAGGGAATCCCATGTTTAATGTTTACTTATGAATAATTAATTACAATCAGACAGGATTCTATTCCAATCTTTACCAAATTTTCCAATATATATTTTCGATATTGTGTAGTTCTCTTAAAGGAGCAGAATTTACTCGAAAGTGAATGTCCACAGACAGCCCTAATCAGGTCAGTTAAAAGTCACAAAACATTAGCCAATTGTCATAATCTGATTCAGTTGTAGAGTACAGCTAGGTTTCTGGTTAGACCACACCTCATAATCTGATTCAGTCATAGAGTACAGCTAGGTTTCTGGTTAGACTACACCTCATAATCTGATTAAGTTGTAGAGTACAGCTAGGTTTCTGGTTAGACTACACCTCATAATCTGATTCAGTCATAGAGTACAGCTAGGTTTCTGGTTAGACTACATCTCATAATCTGATTCAGTTGTAGAGTACAGCTAGGTTTCTGGTTAGACTACACCTCATAATCTGATTCAGCTGTAGAGTACAGCTAGGTTTCTGGTTAGACTACACCTCATAATCTGATTCAGCTGTAGAGTACAGCTAGGTTTCTGGTTAGACTACACCTCATAATGTGATTCAGTCGTAGAGTACAGCTAGGTTTCTGGTTAGACTACACCTCATAATCTGATTCATTCTGATCTATGCATTCAAATGTAGCAATGTATGAAGTGCATGATTCATAAAAAACCGCTAGACAGCATTCAGAGGCAAATAAACTATCTTTATTGAAAATAAACATGCAAGACCATTGGAAATAAGATTATATGACAAAACCCAATCACGCTGGCACACATCTGAAAAAAACTGCAATCATAGTAATAGCTATTAAAGAGTCCTGTCTGCCTGATGGCATACAAGTTGACCTTTGACCTTCAGTGAAAGTTCCATGAAAAAAAAGATGTACAGAATAAACTGATATCAAGACATATTTAGTGCTTTTAAAATGAAGATTACAATCCTACATCTGAATATGTTAACCAAGTAGAAACAGATGATTAACACTTTGTATGTTACTTATAGTAGTATCATTTCATAACTACAACTATTTTGTATACCTTGTATTTGAATATCTTTACCAACATTTGAATACTTGGCTATACTGTAAATACATGAAGCTGAAGATTATATAAAATCCATACCATCAAATACTGAACATGATTATAATTTTAATGTACATTAATTAATCTACTACATGTACCATTAAAAGTTTACAAATGACATTTAACAGCAATAGTAAGTGATTAAGTCTAGATGCCACACATGGTATCAAATAACCTCTACACCCAGTATAGGTCAAATGATTTGACCATAGACTCTAGTTTTCTATTTCATAATTGCATTTCAATACTATCCTTGTGTGTAAGTTATCGTAGTGTATTCACCTTCTCTGTAGTGAGTGTTTGCAAAATAACAGATTACCATTATATATTACACCTGTATAAGGCAAACAGTTGTCGACTTCCTTTTCAATGTTGACAATGACAAGTTTATCACTATGCCAGAGGTAACACTGACAGAAGTGCTGTATGAGTTTTTGCAACAAACAATTTTGTTTGTGTAATACTATAGGCATCAATATATACACCATGTATACTTGTGTTGACAAATCTACCTTGACCATGACATTCCTTTATAATATTAAAACATTCTGTAAATACTATAATTCAAGATGTGAGTAGTAATTACTTACTTACAACAATAGAACAGTACTCCATACCATATAACAAATCATGTTACTATAGAAACTGATACTGAACTCTACTAAGTGAAGTTAGTAGGAATAAGGTCACCTTTTTGTAATCTAGTTTCAGGTTACTACATAGCCAGGTAGCTTATGGTCATTACATTGTGAGTTATTCAGATATAATGGTAACATAGTCACTTTACACATGTACACTGTAGATGTGTGAGTTATTCAGATAACGGTGACAGTCACTTTACACATGTACACTGTAGATGTGCGAGTTATTCAGATAACGGTGACATAGTCACTTTACACATGTACACTGTAGATGTGTGAGTTATTCAGATAACGGTGACATAGTCACTTTACACATGTACACTGTAGATGTGAGTTATTCAGATAACGGTGACATAGTCACTTTGCACATGTACACTGTAGATGTGTGAGTTATTCAGATATAATGGTGACAGTCACTTTACACATGTACACTGTAGATGTGTGAGTTATTTAGATAACGGTGACATAGTCACTTTACACATGTACACTGTAGATGTGTGAGTTATTCAGATAAAGGTGACATAGTCACTTTACACATGTACACTGTAGATGTGAGTTATTCAGATAACGGTGACATAGTCACTTTAAACATGTACAATGTAGATGTGCGAGTTATTTAGATAACGGTGACATAGTCACTTTACACATGTAAACTGTAGATGTGCGAGTTATTTAGATAACGGTGACATAGTCACTTTACACATGTACACTGTAGATGTGTCAATTATTCAAATAACGGTGACATAGTCACTTTACACATGTACACTGTAGATGTGTCAATTATTCAAATAACGGTGACATAGTCACTTTACATATGTACACTGTAGATGTGTCAATTATTCAAATAACGGTGACATAGTCACTTTACACTTTTTCAAAAAAAAGGTAACTTTACTCTTACTAGTAAATCATGTATTTCATAGAACATTTGAGACAAGAAATTCATTCTATGAAAAAGACTGAATAACAACTGGCTACCCCAACAGCTATCCAAATTTTGTGACATGCTACATAAGTACAATGACAATTTGACTACAATACCCTGACTTGCCTCTAACATTGACATAAATGCTATGGAGAATATTGGCAAAAACTTCCCAAAAACTGCCCCATTCTTTGATTTGTAAACACTGTTTATCTTATCTATTAAATGTAGAAACCCTCATAATAATCAAAATGATGCCATCAACACTGAATGTAGATTCCTGTATATTGACATAGTACATGTAACTGATAACACAGGGTGAGATTAAGCCAACTATATACCGAGTCTAACCACTGTTTTATACCGACATAGTAAAATAAACCCTCACTAAATACAAATCATTGAAGCTACAGTTTGTATTGCATTGTGTGATTTACAGCTGGTAAAATTTACTTTTCACATCATATTTAAATCTATTTTAAATACACAATTGTTGGATTGTTGTTGTTATGGTGCTTTGCAGCTTCATTTTACAGATGGAACTGGTAACATATTGTGATATCTATGGCTGGTAAGGAGGTGGTGTTGGCATGTTGGGTGGTACCTTGATTACAGTATTGTAGGCTGGTGGTCCCAACAAAGCCTGTAATGTATACAACAAACCATGTTTAGTATAATGCAATATACATACAATCCTATGATTTATATTAACAACTTATGTTTTGTACAAGTTAGCAGTCCTTCCAAATTTGAATAAAGCTGTTCAAATTATGAATGAGAACACTTATGATGACAACAGTGCCTGGTGTGATGAAAAGTATGACAATAGTGTCAGGTGTAACATAAGCAAAAGAAAGGTATTTGTTTATAGTGATCAAGGAAATGTTCACAAATAATGAATCTTTCACTCTGAGAAAAAACTTTATTTCAGAATTCTTCTTTCTGTCCAATCAGATTGGAAACAGTTCATGTAACCACAAATTCTGGAGTAACATGCTAAGGACTTCAGGCAATATGAATGACTTACCTCAGTATCCTCTGACTGGTTGAATTGTTGACTGTCACGGTTGATGATGTACTTGTAACAAGCCCAGACAACAGTAATTATGTAAGCCTACAGAAGAAAACAACACAGAAGGAATAAGTTGCTATCTTGTTACCATGTTGGTACCATCACATGGCAGTGTCAATTTCAATTCTACATGCAGGGGTGAACAAATCATTTTGTGAACTGGTGGTCCCCGGACCAGTGCCTTAAAAAATCCAGTGGTCCTGCTGAAAGATTTAGTGGTCCGTGGTCCTTGGTCTCGCTAACATGAAACATTAAATCTTGCCTATGAATCTATATATTTAGACGTACACCACCACTTATAGTTGAACAATACCCAATTTATAATGATAAATATAAAGTTGACATGCTTGGTTTCAGTCAATTGACAATTCTATTATATTTGTAACGGTTATTTTTGACACATCGATGAAACGAAAAATATTGAACGGCGACTTCACTTGGATTTCACGAAGGATTAGAAATTTGACAGAAATATGCGACAAGCACATTGAAAAACAGTTTTACTTGGTAATGATTGCAGTATGATGACAAAAGTTGTACTACGTTTTGTCAAACTCGTCTGGAAAACCCAGATTGCAAGCAAATCTTCACAATTGTACAAAGAAACTGACCCCTTCAAAGTTGATCCTATAAAATCTCACGAAAAAAAAAACTACGAACACATACATTGCCTGACTAGGAGTCCTTGTGTCCATGGTGTGACTGTGTTGAGATAAAATCAAATTTACCAGTTGTCGAGGCTTTGGAAAAAGACCTAGGAACACATACATTGCCTGACTAGAGGGAGTCCGTGTGACGGTATGGAGATAAAATCAAATTCGCCAGTTATCGAGGCTTTGGCAAATATCATATCACAGTGCTAAAATAGATACTTCGTTGACTATCTGTAAGTGTAATCCTAAAATCAGAATGTTCATTTGGTGTCAAGTCATGCTGGTCAGTTGTTTTCCATAGCTCAAAAGATTGACCCATGTCCGTGTTGTCCATTTAAAACTTTACAGCCATTCGCGTTTCAGATGGGTCTAAATTATTTACGAGATGGATAGCCACACATTACACAGCAAATCTACTTGGGAAATGGTCGTTTATTTGAGAGGTACTACCGTAGTGTGGACACTGACGTCCTATGTTTACAGATAGTAACAGATAAGATATCGTGGGAAATGCCTTGGCGCATACCATTTCTGTCTAGGGTTGGTCTTAGCACATTATTTTTAGTTACACCTAAATTACATGCAAGGAGAAAATGAAACAGGTGGTGTATATTTTTGATCGTGTAATGTTTTATCTATTACAAAGTAAACGATAATAAGCAGCATAAATGCTCAGATTTGGAGTGCATTTGTGTTATGTGTCTAACAAGCAACCCACACACCCGAAATGGAATGAGCAACATGTGTGCACACATCTGAGCTCTACATCTGAGGTTCGAGATGACAGTCAGTGATTGCTATCAAAGTATCATGGAAGTACATGTAACTGAGGTTGGCAAAAAATGATGAAACCTTTGTTATTCACTTGCCCAGTGGACAAACTTGGTAACTTTTGTCCCGGACTTTTGTGGGATAACATGAAGTTTGTGCGTCATTTGGATGACTTCATTTCATGAAAAGGGTTCTATTATAAATCATTTGAAGCTCCTTTATGAATAAAAACAATACAATCAATGCTGACAGTATGATAGCAAATAAAATGTTTCGTTTGATACATTTTAATTATTAATTTTATACAATGAAATTATTACTCTTGTCTTCCTAATTCTTGTGTCCCTAAACCGGTATGTCCCTACTAGTAATGATATGAGCCACATGTGCGTTTAGTGTTATCTCCTGTCTATCATTTCACATTGTTGTTGATTCAGTGAAATAAACTACGATGTACGGCCGCTACTATGACGTATTGACGCACCACCAGTCATTCAACTGTCAAAGTTCACGCCCCCTCTCTTTAGCATATTGCTGGTTTGAAGTCGGAAGTCACCTGATAATACTTCATGACCCATCGAAAGGTCATGCAAGGCTTGTAGTTTTAGCTCCATCGTGATCGTATTTCTTGTTTGTTCACATTCAGTTGTTGCTGTTCCTACTTTTTAGCATGATTATTTACAGTTTAAGGTACTGGTCCGACGGACCAGACAAGGTCAAATTTGTGTGGTCCGCCCAAAAAAATCACTGGTCCCGGACCTCGGACCAGTGGATTTGTTCACCCCTGTACATGTATTCTTGAGTTACTGTAAGTTCTTTATTACCAAGTGAGCTATTGTAAGTGCTTCATTACCAAGTGACTTTGTAAGTGCTTCATTACCAAGTGACTTTGTAAGTGCTTCATTACCAAGTGACTTTGTAAGTGCTTCATTACCAAGTGAGCTATTGTAAATGCTTCATTACCAAGTGAGCTATTGTAAGTGCTTCATTACCAAGTGACTTTGTAAGTGCTTCATTACCAAGTGACTTTGTAAGTGCTTCATTACCAAGTGAGCTATTGTAAGTGCTTCATTACCAAGTGACTTTGTAAGTGCTTCATTACCAAGTGACTTTGTAAGTGCTTCATTACCAAGTGACTTTGTAAGTGCTTCATTACCAAGTGAGCTATTGTAAATGCTTCATTACCAAGTGACTTTGTAAGTGCTTCATTACCAAGTGAGCTATTGTAAGTGCTTCATTATCAAGTGACTTTGTAAGTGCTTCATTACCAAGTGACTTTGTAAGTGCTTCATTACCAAGTGAGCTATTGTAAATGCTTCATTACCAAGTGAGCTATTGTAAGTGCTTCATTACCAAGTGAGCTTATTGTAAGTGCTTCATTACCAAGTGAGCTTATTGTAAGTGCTTCATTATCAAGTGACTTTGTAAATGCTTCATTACCAAGTGAGCTATTGTAAATGCTTCATTACCAAGTGAGCTATTGTAAATGCTTCATTACCAAGTGAGCTATTGTAAGTGCTTCATTACCAAGTTTCATTGAAAACCTACATGTACATATTATATACACCATACCACTGATGATTATCAAATCTAATTTCTAAATTCTTATGATATTATGATACTTGTCTCAGCTAGATTTCCAGATTTCACAAGGACTTGCTAACTGTTGATCAAGCTTGACTGAATCCAAATTTGTACATCACATTGAAATACTGTGTCATTCAAATGTAGGATAAGTGGTGGAGTACATGTATTAGAGAATATTGTCAAAGATTTAACGAATGTATAGAGGAATTATAACAATGAGATAGTGTCTATATTTAAGTTTGTAGTCTTATGACTTGTCTATTTTGACTTATTTGAAATGAACAACATTAGGCAAAATGGCTAATGGTTTTCAAAGCTGATCACACAGTATTGGTCAATGTATTGGTCATACTTTTTGATCATTTTTCTTACCTTGATTGTCATCACTAGAAGGAAGGTAATGATGGAAATAAGCACCATCCATTGGTTGCTGTAGTCCTGGGTTCCAAATTGCTCCTTCATTTTGTTATACCATTCTTGATTGTATGGGAAATTCTGTCACAAAACAAAAGTGGTACAAAGACAATACAGCTATCATTATGTCAATTTATGAATACAATACAGTTATCAGTATGAAAAAAGGTCTTCATAGAAGACACATACCCAAAAGGCATTGGTACTGCAGCAACGAATACACATAACTTGATTTTGATAATTGACCATGAAGACCAAACCCAAGGTCAGAGGTCAATGTCTTTAAAAAGAACTTGCACTTGATAATATGGAGTCTCCACATGTATGTATTGCAGTTATTGATTTATGCAGTAAATGCTGATTTTTAGTACAGTTGAACTTAGGTTCAGTCATGCTACAGGCATAGCAAAGTGCCTGTCTGTCGGTCTGTCTGTGTGTCTGAAATTTGATGGGAACATTCTTAGAATTGTTCATAACATGATGATCCCATCAGTGATATGCAAATCAGGAAAAAACATGCAACTTTGGTCAAAAACCTTTAATTCCAAAACTACTGAGCAAATAGGCCATTGCAGACCTGTGGTTCTGCTGGCGCTCATAATTTTGTAAATTGCGAATTTTTGGGACGTTTACGATTTCTTTCAGCGAGTGAGTAGTAAAATTTATGACAGAATTACAATTATACTAGACAGTCATACAGCGTCTGGGAACCTAAACACGCCAATGTAACTGCAAAGCATTTTTAGCTCACATAAGCTTTAAATTTGTTTCACGTTTCATGATTGGCCAGTAAATTCAGAGTGTTTATATTAACCCTTTAAGGGCGGAAACTCGATATATCGGGTCTAACGGTACCTAACCTTTGACCTCAGCATCATTTCATCATTGACGTAGTGTTATTCTAGAGCTTTCCAGTGAATATGCAACATGGCGGCCATGACATGTGGCTTGGAAGTTTGACGGCCGATCCAAAACAAATTTCCCAATAGAAAATTGAAATTTTAAAAATGACAGCCAAGTCATTACGGGAGAGGAGGCAAGTAGACTATGGAGACTGTTATTTATGAAGTGACAGGAACAATGTTAACCAAGGTGAAGGTTCAACTCTTTGATTACCTCAGTGAATGGGTTCAACCTAACTCCGGGTAAATCATGGCCAAAGGCCAAATTTACGTGATTTTGAAAAACTGAGTCTTCAAAATTTTTGAAGCAGAGTCCAGTAATGACTATTTCCTTGGCTTCAATGAACAAGAAATTGATGCCACTTGTACAGAAAATAACCCGTGTCAATCTAGTATGAACAACAACAATGGACGTGGTCATTCTCTGACATGTACACATCTAGTCGATTACCATAACAACAACAACAAATGAAATGCTTGGCAGTATGATCCGTCCATGACATTTGCATCTAGATACATGTATATGCTTGCAAGTGTCTGTCCATGACATTTGCATGGAACTACATGATGCCCTGTGAATAAATGTTCTCCATCAACTAATTTGTTATTTTCATGATTTTATTGCGTGATAGAATGTTGGACATGATAAAATGCATGACTCTGATCATTAGGAGAGCAGTAAAAGTATCCAAACACTAGGTGAATATCTTCTGAAAAAGATATTTATGAATTTAACAGCAGCCATTTTGAATATTTAATTAGGTCATCTGGGTCATAAATGATAATTTTTGAAGATAATGTAAATCTTGTCATCATCTTGACATCTCCATTCAAAATTATACATTTCATGAGAAAAGATTGTTTCATAGACAATGTTACATCTTGGAAGATGAGGGGACATGTACAGAATGTTGAGCTTACTTGGAGCTCTCTCTAAAACTTTTTATTTTACAAGGAATTTCTTTGTGATTTTGCAGTAAAGTCCCTGTAATATTGCAAAATAGTGAATTCTTAGTGTAATGAAAGGTGAAATTTCAATGATCAAGCTGTCAAACCTAACATTTCAATCAAGAATAGTTAAAAAATGGGGCTAAAAGCACTTACTGGCAACCATTTTGAATATATAATTAGGTAATGTAGCAAAATTGCAACATTTTATATACAATGTTGCACTTGTTTTGTATTCCTTATTTAATGACCTTTCCAAATATATATAGATATATGGGGGTTAAATCATCAAATTTCCCCAATAGTCATACACAAAAGTGCATAGACCCCCCCCCCCCCCCCCCCCCCATGGGGTTCCCCTTGCTAAAAACATTGAGATACTGAAAAATTAGTGAGACCTGACAGCATGGGTACCAGTAAATGATAAAGTTATCAATAAGTCAATATACACATAATAGTGACTTACCATACCATCTCCATCTGGATATGCAGTAAACCAATTGATGGCAGTCAGACAGGATAAGACAAAGTCAAACAGTTGTAGACAAAAGAATGGCAGTAGATATCCAGCACGATGCTACAAGATGATGAACAGACAGACAGACAGTCATAGGACAATGCACAGTACATTTGTATTCTTGTTAACAACTCTTATAACAGTAGGCAAATATAAACTCAACTTACCATAGAGGATGAACTATCGTAAGTACATGTAAATATAGCTTACCTGTCTGTGTTATACTAATTATGGAGGGAAAAGGTACCTGCTACTTTATACAACATCAGATATCCAAATTCAATAACTAGTTTGTCAATGTACATCATCCATGTAGTGATATAATTTGATACAAGTATCTCACCTTCATTGCTCCACAAAGCAGCATACATGTCACCAAAAACATACAGAATGTGATGATAAATGCTACAGACAGGTCAGCTGTTAGAAAAATATTTACAAAATGTAGTTACTCACAAACAATTGTTTGTAATTAATATCATTGTTAATGTTACTGTACTACATTGTATAAGGTACAAGTCTTTGTTGAAGATTGGATTGTATTACCCAACATTATGACTCATTAATTCATCATCCAAATTTTAGGACAAATAAAATATGGCAGCCATTCAGTTTAAGGACTATGAAGGTCATCCATAGATGACATAGATGTAGCCCCCCCCCCCCCCCCTTTCAAATGTGACTGAATGGAGACATGATTTAAAAGAAATTAGTGGCAACAATAAGTACTACAAAGTGTCTGTGATAATGAAGGGAATTGCTGAATTTCAGTAACTGACCCTGAAGATTCAGGTCTAGATCTAAAAAGAAAGTAATATGTAATGTAGTCTCCATGTACAGTGCAGCTCACATAAAACATCACCTGAGTGCGCACATCACAAAAGGATCATTCTTGCACAATTGGGGTGCTAACAATGCATTGATGCACTGTTGTTGTTGCACCATCAAAAATGTACATTGTTCATGATTAGATTACGTTTTTGTAGCTTAGCAAGGAGGTACCCCATGATCAGATGGTAAAAACTCATTACAGCTCTTAATGAAAGCTGTGTGGCTACAACTGTCATCCTAAAGCTATCACAACAATTGACATTTAGTGCTCTTCTGTCACTTATTATTTAAACATGCAACTTTGGATATTATTCACGACTTACCATGATACAAACTGGATTTTGAAAATGAAAATGGTGCCTATATTGTGAGTAAGGCAGATTTGGTAAACCATCCTACATGTACATGTATTTGTATACATTACTGATAAACAAGTTATAAGTTCAAGTGCATGCATGGTTTGGGTTGGTAAAAGTATTGTAAACTTGAGTAGATTTACAACTACAAATGTACATTTACATGAAGTTATGGCAATAAAGAAAGTAATACATACATTTCAAACATAAACTAATCTCAAGAACAATACATAAAATAAGTAGTTATAACTCACAAGTGGTGTGTTTTTCCTCATATATCACATCTGTCTCAATCAGTTGTTTCTCAATAATACCGCCATATACAATTAGGTAGCCAAGACAGACCATAACAAACACCTGCATGGTCTGAAATAAAGGAAAAATACATTAGAAAAAATTAGATGTCTGACCACAAGATACAATATGTCCCTTGTTCTGTATTACCATGAAAGTAGAAAGGGCTGTGACTAAATGACTCTATCGTCATGGTATCACCAATGCACAACATTTGAAAAGTTACATGAAATGGCACAAAGTGCCTGGGAGATGAACACATGGACTCAAGTTGATGATTGCTGGAAGGTCAAGGTCTTTTAATAATGCTTCCAATTGTAGATGCCAAGGTAAAAATGTAGTTAAAAATGAAAACCTCAGTCAACACTTTATTGCCTCAGTTGTTGTTCTAATACTACAGTACTACATGCAGTAGATAAATAGAAGCAGTTTTACTGTCTGTAAACAGTAGAAGTATAACTGATAAGTGTCTTGTTTATGACAAGTGTCTTGTTTATGTTTGGACAGGAAACTACATTGCACTTACAACAGACTATCGTTGAATCTAACCAAACTAGTGAAGTGAGTGTCTTCAAATACAAAAATGTAGTACATGAATAAAGCAGATACACAATGTACAAATGTATACTGTTCTTGTGTGTTGAACTAACTGGTGGCTTGAATGTACAAATGTAGTTAAAATATATATTATCCTTATCTCATAGTATGTATACTTCAAGTATGAATCATATCATTGATGTATATGTTTCTCTGACATGGATGTATTACTGATTGGATCCGTGATCATCCATGTCTTGGGTAGACTTTTTCTCAGTGCAATTATCTGTATAGAAAAGACATATGTAGCCTCTTGTCCCAACAAACACAGATAAAAACAAACACTCAACATAAACAAAACAATAAAAGTGCTGCTATCTATCTGATCTACTAAAACACTACTGTGGCAATGTTGCAGGTTGATAGGATAAGATTACATTTAATCATATACTGTCTTTGTATTAAAATTATGGGGCAAACTAATTTTTTTTGACAAATATGACTGCCTTCAGCCATACTTGATGAAATAAAATGGTAGTTACTGGCATGGCACATGTCATTATTTTTAATCTCAGGCTCTTTGTGTATTCACATGTATTCCTAGGATCTCAGGCTCTTTGTGTATTCACACGTATTCCTTGGATATAAGGCTCTTTGTGTATTCACCTGTATTCCTAGGATCTCAGGCTCTTTGTGTATTCACACATATTCCTAGGATCTCAGGCTCTTGTGTATTCACATGTATTCCTGGGATCTCAGGCTCTTTGTGTATTCACATGTATTCCTAGGATCTCAGGCTCTTTGTGTATTCACCTGTATTCCTTGGATATAAGGCTCTTTGTGTATTCACACATATTCCTGGGATCTCAGGCTCTTGTGTATTCACATGTATTCCTGGGATCTCAGGCTCTTTGTGTATTCACACGTATTCCTGGGATCTCAGGCTCTTTGTGTATTCACATGTATTCCTGGGATCTCAGGCTCTTTGTGTATTCACACATATTCCTGGGATCTCAGGCTCTTTGTGTATTCACATGTATTCCTAGGATCTCAGGCTCTTTGTGTATTCACACGTATTTCTGGGATCTCAAGCTCTTTGTGTATTCACATGTATTCCTAGGATCTCAGGCTCTTTGTGTATTCACATGTATTCCTAGGATCTCAGGCTCTTTGTGTATTCACACATATTCCTGGGATCTCAGGCTCTTTGTGTATTCACACATATTCCTGGGATCTCAGGCTCTTTGTGTATTCACATGTATTCCTAGGATCTCAGGCTCTTTGTGTATTCACACATATTCCTGGGATCTCAGGCTCTTTGTGTATTCATACGTATTCCTGGGATTTCAGGCTCTTTGTGTATTCACACATATTCCTGGGATCTCAGGCTCTTTGTGTATTCACACGTATTCCTGGGATCTCAGGCTCTTTGTGTATTCACATGTATTCCTGGGATTTCAGGCTCTTTGTGTATTCACACATATTCCTGGGATCTCAGGCTCTTTGTGTATTCACACGTATTCCTGGGATCTCAGGCTCTTTGTGTATTCACATGTATTCCTGGGATCTCAGGCTCTTTGTGTATTCACACATATTCCTGGGATCTCAGGCTCTTTGTGTATTCACACGTATTCCTGGGATCTCAGGCTCTTTGTGTATTCACATGTATTCCTGGGATTTCAGGCTCTTTGTGTATTCACACATATTCCTGGGATCTCAGGCTCTTTGTGTATTCACACATATTCCTGGGATCTCAGGCTCTTTGTGTATTCACATGTATTCCTGGGATTTCAGGCTCTTTGTGTATTCACACATATTCCTGGGATCGCAGGCTCTTTGTGTATTCACACATATTCCTGGGATCTCAGGCTCTTTGTGTATTCACACGTATTCCTGGGATCTCAGGCTCTTTGTGTATTCACACGTATTCCTGGGATCTCAGGCTCTTTGTGTATTCACACATATTCCTGGGGAATGAGTAGTAGTAGTAGTAAAATTTAAGGACAGGGTAGCCAGGAAACAACAGAAGCTGATTTACACCTGGGTCCTATTACCACACACAAAAAAAACATTACATATGGTACCACACAAAAAAGAGATTACAAACAATGCGAAAGCAACGTCAAGACAAGATGAAAAAGCAACAATATCAATAGATAAATTTACACCGCCATCCAGTTACACCATACTGGAAGTCATCCTCTCTGACATAATATAATTTATGTATGTATTTCTAAAAGAATGCCTTATATGTGTTGGTAGACTGTTCCATAAAACAGCTCCAGAGTATTTAAAGGTTCTCTTGCCAAAATTACTGCTAATTCTCGACACATACATATTGAGATTGGATCTTTGTCTATCTAGTGGAATAGTTATGTACTTCATCAAACTACCTGACCTATTTAGTAAGATACAGAGGTGTTAATTTATGAAGAACTTTAAAATAAATGCATGACTTCTGAAAAGCAAAACACTCATTACATGACAACCAATTTAAACTCTCTAACATAGTAAAAGAGTGGGTCCTCGGCCCACACTGAAGGATTATCCTGGCTGCTCTATTCTGGAGCCTCTGAAGTCTGGTCAGCAAAGTCGTACCACTGTTTGATCACACTACTGCAGTGTAGTCAAACAGTAGCAGTACCATCGCATTATAAAGCATCTTTGTAGTATCAAATGTAAGATATGGTCTTACCCTCCTAAGCACAAACCAGCCTTTGTATCAAATGTAAGATATGGTCTTACCCTCCTAAGCACAAACCAGCCTTTGTGAATTGATTAAATCTGATTTTATTGAACACAAAATGTATTGGATTTCCTGTGCAATGTGTTGGTGAATGCAGATTAGATTTACTCAACTCAAGGGATCAGAATGTAACAGCTGGCAGACATGTTGCAATGCAGTGGCACTGTGCCATGAAAAACATTGTACAGTAAACGTGTCATCTCATTCATATATCTATTAATTGTAACTGTCATTCATCATCTAAACTTTATTTTTGTGTATCAAATAGCTTTTCAGAACAAAATACATTAAAATAATGTTTTCATCTTGAGATCTGCCATCATTTTGCTGCATACACAACATGCACAAATGTATATATCTTTGTATAATGTATTAGACAACTGTTATTACTGGGTAGTTCTATTTATACATTATGTTGTGCCTTGAATTGTCATTTTGCTGCATACTATTGAAATACTATTGTGACACCCACAATACATGATGATGTACATTTTGTACATGTATACTTCTACAAGTAGTTTCAAACTAATATATACAAATTGCTTTCAATATCTACAACTAAATAACATCTGTGATCTTTTCTCTGTACATACATGATGTAGTGTGCTGTAGTTTCCATAAATATGACACAGAAATTATGCTCTTTGAATTTACAGATTAGATATTTTGTTATTAACAATACACACAGTTTTTAGTTTTACTTCTCAGACAATATGGAATATTCTTTTGTAAATTATAGTTGAATTCTTATAAATACATCCCTCGGGTCAAGACAAGTTCATGTAAATATATGTCCCTGGCAGGATTCGGGTTTTATAAGAGCATGCCCTCTTCATTGCACATCATTGGGTCAGTGCTAGTAGATGCAAGACGTAATGAGACGTAGTGATTTCAATGCAGACATAAGTACAAGATATACCATAATAAACACAAACACTTCCGGGTCTATGCGGCAAGTCCCGTGTCCGCCATTTTGGAAATTATCAACATAACAAAATATTGTGGACACCATCCCTACATCCATTTTGGTATATTTTACGATTTATCAACTTAGGACTGATAAAGATATATTCAAATTCAATGAAAAGTTATACTAATACAAATAAATATGCTGAGATATTAGAGAACATTACCAGAAAGAACAGACCAATAAGTATCGTCCCGGTACGGACATGGCAGAAAAGACAACATGTAGGGTCATTCTGCCTACGTTGCGTTACGACACCCATCGTACACGGGTTGTTTATGTGTTATTCCCGTCCGCTCTCCTTTCCAAATTCCAGTACCAAACGCACTACCTCACTTCACACTCAAAGGTTGACTTTCTTGTAACTAGAACACTTCTGACATTAGCGTTTACTGGTGTGAATATAAGTATGTCGTCATCAATGTAGGAACTACTTTCATCACTATTTGCATAACAAATATCACTTCGCAATTACCATGAAGTACGATAACTGTCGATTGAATTGACTTTTGTACGATGTAACAATTTTGTACCGATTATCTTTGAAGTGTCGAAAGTGTTTTCATTTTATATATAAAGTAATATATCCTTCTGTTAAATTATAAATCGCACATTCTCCTAGTTGAACTACATGATTTGAGCGTAATAACACAAAATTTATGACATAAACATACATTTTCTATTTTCAGAATCAAAACATAGCGCTAGTCGACTCTGATCCTGTACTTGTTTCTGTTTTGTGGGCGTATACTTTCAGTAGTTACGTTTTAGTTCATTGAAGTTTTAATCCTGAAACATCAGCTATCTACCCATAATACATCCATGATTGGACTCAGTACATTTCGTCTCAACTTTTTCTTTTGATTTTATTCAAAGGTATACGAACAGTTAAACATTTTACTAGGGACATTGCAAAATTTACTGCAGGCGGGGGGGGAGGAGAATATGGGTGTGTGAAGAGATGGGCACGACAATTCTGATGGTCTGAAAGACAATGGGGAGGGGGAGAAAATTTTGCTAATAGTTTCAGACAAGTTCAACCTCAGGAGTGGTCGTTTACCAAAGTACTATTGCAAAATCAAAAAGTGTTGATATACAAAGATAATTGATACAAAATTGCAATATGTCATTGAAGGACATCACAAACTTGACATTGATCGATATGGAGAGTGTAACAGATCAGACAGTCCTGATTTTTGGAAATCTACACATGTTTAGGGACCGGTCAGTTTCTTCGGCCGGGGTGGATTTGTGAGGGGGGGGGGGTCACCCTGTTTTTGAAATTGGCACTAGGGGGGTCATGCTGTTTTCAAAATTGTGGATAGGGGGGGTCATTGTGTGATGGAAGAAACAAAATCCTTTTTCTACAATGGCATATAGCCATGTCTGAAAGGTGGTACATGTAAATATTTGTTCTTAGGCTGCTTTCACAAAAACTTGTTGGGGGGGATTCTAGGGGGGGGGCTTGAAAATATATGGATAGTGTGTGTGGGGAGGGGGTTACCTGAAAACATGTTATGGGTTGTAGGGGGGGGGGTACCTGAAAATAAATTGACATCATGACTTTTCAAACATGGGAAAATAAGCTTTTAAAATGTTGGTCTTCCTTTTTCAACAACAACAACAACAACAACAACAACTACAAACAACAGTTGCTCACAAGTTTGTAAAATGAAAACAAAAACAGTCAAATTTTAATTTTCTTTTAATAAACTGTTAATGTAATGATAAATTGAAATGGGCGAATTGAGTGGTACAGATTGTTTTTGTCTGAAAATACCAGTGTCTTTCATGTACACTACTATCTACTGGAATTTGGTTCATTTAATGTGTGAAATTACCTTTACACTGTACTGAAAATATTCTTTGTGACATGACTGTGTTTTGGTTTGTGGTTATCACAATGATATGTAACTTTTTCATGTAAATTCTTACTAGTATTAAATGACAGACAAATATGACAGACAACATTTTACATTTGCAGCTCTTGGAAGTTAAAAAAAAAGAGTTGGAAAAGGTTCATCTCAGCCTGCCATCAAAATGTAAAAGATGCACCTGCACTAAAACATACTTGACAAGTATCAAAAGCTTCTGTGCAAGGTATTTTTTCATCCTATAGATATGACTATAATTTTCAACATAAACTTTTAATAACACATTCTAGAATTTCCTAGAATTAGCATATTGGCAACGTCTGCTACATGTGAAACAGAAGACAATATCTCACAAGCTGAGTTAACAGAGAAAAAGTAAAATAAGTTTTTTGCACATACTTTTCAACTTTGCATGAATATACTATTACTTGTAAATATAAAGATAAATAAATAAACTTTGACATAACTCTCAATATAAAGTTACCCTAAAGATATATGGCAGGAATGAGGTAGTGAACTGAAACAATATGAGCAAATACTCCAATATAGTCTCAATAAACATTTTCATAAAGTAGTGTTTGCACAAACAGTGGATTTCTTTTGGAATGCTTAAAACATATCTCTGTAAAACATATCTGAAGTACCGTTCCAACTATGAAATTCCAGCTGTGGCAGGAATGCACAAAATATACAAAGTTGAGGCTGTAAGATGCCACTATTATCAATCTAAAGAAAGTGAGAGTGATTTGTCATCTGATGACAGTGGCAGTGAGAATGATGATACAGCTAGTTTCAACTCTGATGAAGTTGAAGGAGAAATTGGGTCTGATGATGATGATGACAATGCTATGTTTATATACACAAGATCTGGAAGGAGAGCTACCACTTGGAAATCAAAAATTTAAATGAACACATTCTGAGACTTTGTTTAAAATCCTGCATTCACCTTTGTAATGTAATGTCAAAACCAGTCCAATAATCAGGCACTTTAATACAAGGTAAATGTATTACCAGGTTCATTAAGATATACAATTACTATGATAATAGGGCCATCTTAATTATTATTATTACCACTAATATATATCACTTGATTCCTATTCTGTTAGATGAAATGTGGCTGGCATTTTTGAGTCATACATTTATTTTCTTTTGACATTATATTGAACTCATTTACATCAAACAAGAACGGGATACATGGCAATGCATTTTATTAAGAGTTTTTTCAGTGTTATTTAGACCAATTTGATTTCTTTTAGCACACATTTAGGAAACTGAACTGGAACAATTCAGTATAAAACTCTCTTTAGATAACATGTGCATCACAATATTTGCAAATACAACTAAAATGACATTCAACTGTAACACTACTAGTATAATGTACTAATACAATATTGAACAGAAAACAAAGAGTCAGTTGGTCTGCTGATCATTTTACAAGAGTTATTCAAAGTGTAATTCATTTACAAGTATGTGTGTATATATATATTGTGTGTATATATATACACACAATATATGAATTGATTATATATATAATGGACAAAGTTGATATTAAGTGTATTATGTACAGTTTTGTACTTGGTATGGAATGTTAATGCACAGGAAGAGTATTCCAACAAAATTTATTCGGGTGGGGGTACTTGAAAATTTATTCGGGAGGGGGGTACTTGAAATATTTGGGGCTTTGGCAGGGGGGGGGGTACTTGAAAAATTTTGGAATATGGCAGGGGGGGGGAATTGAAAAAAAATTAGGGTTTTACAAAAAATCTCCCGACCCCCCCCCCCCCCCCTAACAAGTTTTTGTGAAAGCAGCCTTATCCCTGTTTCTTACATGAATTCTTTAATATTACTTATTAGTTCAAACATAACTATACATATACATGTATTACCTAGCTACCACGCTAGTTACAGAACATGTCGTTTAAATGCTTGGCTGTTTCACAATCAGTGCTTCACTTATATTGCACTTTGGGGCAAAAGTGAACTTGAAGGTTTCGTAATGGTAATCTTCATACATAGTTTATAAAAGAAGTTAATCCAAAATGTTCTACTCTTCACCATGAACTTGTCAGAAGGGATTAATACACTTTCTATTTTGGACACTACATGTTCTTGACACTACAAATCACCACATCTCATCAGATTCCAGTTTCTATTATACACTAGGTATGACCACCTAAAGTTCTCTAACATACCAGTGACTTTACTATACATGCAATATTAATGCCCCTATACCAATGTTACGGGGCCATTTTTATGTGACATGGGAAACTCATTTAAAACTTACATTTACGTTAGCTATTCGAAGCTTGGAAATATTACCTCAAAGGCTATGAATAACCTAAACATTGCCTTTAATAGAAGCAAAAAACTGCAGATCTGCCAGGGGGAAACCCCAAGGACTCCCTCACCCCAGAGGTCACTCATGCATTCAACCAACAATCAGATACACCAACAACCCTTTTACTGTCATAATGATATTAAACCTTTCTTAAATATTTTCTCCCAATTGTAATTTGAGATAATATTGTCTTTTGAAGATGTGAAATGTTTGCCAAGGTAGTCTAAAATAGCCATAAACTCCAAATCTCCCCTCCTACCAATGATACTACCATTTGATGTGCTGACCTTTACTACATGTATATAATGATGCTATTCAACTTTTTAATAACATATTTCAACCCTATGTAAGTTATAAAGAGTAGTTTCTGATACCTGGTGGTGCTGTCTTGTAAAGCATGGATTGAGTTATTGCTTGAAAGGGTCTGAATAGCCTAAATATTGGCTTTAAGAGTAAAATCTCCAGGGCTTCTAAAGGGACACCCCCTTGAACCCCCCCCCCCCCCCACATGAGGTTGACATATCCCAGTCTCAAGTTCTTCCCCTCTTACTGTCAAGATGTTATCAAAGTATATTTCAAAAGTATTTCAACCCTATGTAGTTACTTGTTACATGTTGGTGCTGTTTTGTAAAGCTTGGAAATTATTGTCTGAATGGGTCTGAATAGTCTCAAAATTGACTTTTCAGAGTAATAAACCTCCAGGGCTTCTAGAGGAGAGGGAGACCCCTAGGACCCCCCCCCCCATAAGAGATGTACATAATCCCTTCTCAGGCTTTCCCCTTCCTTTCACTGTCAAGATGCTATTAAACTCCTTTTGGAATATATTTACCCTGTGTAGTCAATAATTATAATTATGATAGTGCTCACCCGGAATCTTATAAAGTAGTTGCAAGACAGTCAAGCAGACCATACTGAGTCACGATTAAAAAATGTCATATGTGAATATTATATATAGGGGGGGGGGGGGTCATCATGTTTTAGAATTAAGTGATAGGGGGGTCAGCCTGTTTTTGGTTTTACAGATAGGGGGGGGGGTTCAGTGACTTTTTGTCGGCCTGATTTAAGAATCCCCCCCCAGGCTGGAGAAACTGACCGGTCCCTTAGAAATGTATATAAACACAGTGTATCAGGCTTAGAAATGTGTATAAACACAGTGTACCAGGCTTAGAAATGTATATAAAGACAGCATACCAGGCTTAGTGTACCAGGCTTAGAAATGTATTATATAAACACAGTGTACCAGGCTTAGAAATGTATATAAAGACAGCATACCAGGCTTAGTGTACCAGGCTTAGAAATGTATTATATAAACACAGTGTACCAGGCTTAGAAATGTATATAAAGACAGCATACCAGGCTTAGTGTACCAGGCTTAGAAATGTATTATATAAACACAGTGTACCAGGCTTAGAAATGTATTATATAAACACAGTGTACCAGGCTTATAAATGTATTATATAAACACAGTGTACCAGGCTTAGAAATGTATTATATAAACACAGTGTACCAGGCTTAGAAATGTATTATATAAACAAAGTGTACCAGGCTTAGAAATGTGTATCATTCAAGTAGCTGTACACATTTCTAAGCCTGGTACGCTGTGTTTATTTCTAAGCCTGGCACGCTGTGTTTATTTCTAAGCCTGGCACGCTGTGTTTATTTCTAAGCCTGGCACGCTGTGTTTATTTCTAAGCCTGGTACGCTGTGTTTATTTATAAGCCTGGTATGCTGTGTTTATTTCTAAGCCTGGCACGCTGTGTTTATTTCTAAGCCTGGCACGCTGTGTTTATTTCTAAGCCTGGTACGCTGTGTTTATTTCTAAGCCTGGTACGCTGTGTTTATTTCTAAGCCTGGCATGCTGTGTTTATTTCTAAGCCTGGTACGCTGTGTTTATTTCTAAGCCTGGCATGCTGTGTTTATACATAAGAAGGCATTTATAAGTATAAAACCACATTAGTCATTTACGTCAGCCTAGTTTCAATGGGTACATTTTTAATGAAATTAAAGATGTTTTTAAATCATTGGTGCACGAAAAACTGGTCTAAAATTTGTGACCCTTCCCTTGGTAGTAGCCCAAAAAAGGTTGACCCTCCTCAAACACAGGTATGAAAAACTTTGACCCTAACCCAAACCCCCCTGCCCTCCCCAGTCGTAATTTACATCCAGTCCCTCGCGAATACAAAACCATATATACTGCGCCTGTTAATCATCTCTGGACATGAAGCAAAGGTGCGTTGCTGTGGTGCCTGGGAACCTGTTGCCATAATGCTTTGTTTACCAGAATGCCTGCCGGTTAGTTCTTTCACGATTACGAGTTTTCTATATTTATAACGATATTTTCATGAGTAATTTTCAAAGGAACTCGAAGCAGTTATTCTATAACATGATGAAATATATTCAGAGTAAAGTTAAGAGCAATTTAAAGGGAACTGATCTATAAATTACATATTTTGGTGTAATAATATTGATAAACAATATGTCGATATGAGTGGAACGCTGCACGTATCAAAGTCAATAAATTTTCATCATACACTGCCACGACTTTTAACAAAGTGTACTCTTAAATTATTCATCCCTTTCACCCAGATATCATTCCAGTAGCTGCACAAATTGCTTTCACCCAGATATCATTCGAGTAACTACTCAAATTGCTTTCACCCTGATATCATTCGAGTAGCTGCACAAATTGATTTCACCCAGATATCATTCGAGTACTCGAGTACATTATGGCATGTGATTGAGTATAAAATCAATGACAGTATTAAAAATCAGGATAAAGTCTCCCCAACACTATGAAATTAACACCAATCCTTCACTGTATAATGTTCTTTTGAAATTTGGTGTGATTTGTTTTTCGTATGCAAATTATGGTGATGACGTCATTATTTATACATCGAAAATGGTAAGTTTTGTAAGATCGAAATTTCATGGACAAAGACTCCAACAATCGCCGACTTGAGATGTTATTCATTGTTTCCATTTATCATGTTACAATATCTAGGTAGGAAGACATAGCTAAATCAATCTGGTTTTTAGTAAACATAAATGTTAAAATTACAAGGTTTATCTAATTATCTGTAAAATAGACATATTTGTTGAGACATCGAAAAGGATCAAAACAACCTATCCATTCCCCCATGATTATTTAAGTACTGAATGTTACTAAATACCTGGCAGAAAAAAATGGACGGGAATATTCGATCTTATGCTCGACAATTAATTTCAAATGCAAAAATCAGCAATTGAGAAAAGTTCATTGACCCCAGTTCTTGCTTAGTTGAGAATAATGTCTTTACACACTGAAATTTACATTAAATTGTAGTTTATTACATTATTTAAGTTCCCTGGCCAAATAAAACGTCTGTAACTGTGATCTGATGGTCACATTTTTAGCGTTTTTGAACATATTAAGTTATTACATGAAGATATGAATTATTCATGAGTCGACGCCATTTTGAATAAATTAACGTTGCGTCACAGGCCCTAATGTACTCGAGTAGCTGCACAAATTGCTTTCACCCAGATATCATTCGAGTAGCTGCACAAATTGCTTTCACCCAGATATCATTCCAGTAGCTGCACAAATTGCTTTCACCTAGATATCATTCGAGTAGCTGCACAAATTGCTTTCACCCAGATATCATTCCAGTAGCTGCACAAATTGCTTACACCCAGATATCATTCGAGTAGCTGCACAAATTGCTTTCACCTAGATATCATTCCAGTAGCTACTCAAATTGCTTTCACCCAGATATCATTCGAGTAGCTGCACAAATTGCTTTCACCCAGATATCATTCGAGTAACTGCACAAATTGCTTTCACCTAGATATCATTCGAGTAACTGCACAAATTGCTTTCACCCAGATATCATTCCAGTAGCTGCACAAATTGCTTTCACCTAGATATCATTCGAGTAACTGCACAAATTGCTTTCACCCAGATATCATTCCAGTAGCTGCACAAATTGCTTTCACCCAGATATCATTCCAGTAACTGCACAAATTGCTTTCACCCAGATATCATTCGAGTAACTACTCAAATTGCTTTCACCCTGATATCATTCGAGTAGCTGCACAAATTGCTTTCACCTAGATATCATTCGAGTAACTACTCAAATTGCTTTCACCCAGATATCATTCGAGGAACTGCACAAATTGCTTTCACCCAGATATCATTCGAGTAACTATTCAAATTGCTTTCACCCAGATATCATTCGAGTAACTGCACAAATTGCTTTCACCCAGATATCATTCGAGTAGCTGCACAAATTGCTTTCACCCAGATATCATTCGAGTAACTGCACAAATTGCTTTCACCTAGATATCATTCGAGTAGCTGCACAAATCTCAGTCTCCTTGACCAAAATACAAGTTTTAGACCAAAATTCACAATTTAACCTAATTCGCATATCACTGATGGAATCATCACATGAACAAATCTTAATATTTACACACCCCTAAGAATGCTCCCACCATACTTCAGACCAATCTGCCCAGTAGTTTTTGAGTTTGTCTTTTGACCAATTATGACATTTGTTTTACCCAAATCATATACCTGAGATGCAATCATTTTACTTTGAACAATTTCCAAACGAGACACCAAAAGCAATGTTCCAACCAAATACCAAGGCAATTGGTTGAGCGTTTTTTGTGTTTAAAGTCACACACACACACACACACACACACACACACACACAGATGGACAGACAGCACATCATGCATATAGCACTATTGAACCTTATCAGTTCAGGTGTGCTAAAAAAGACAACTACTTATATAATGAATGACAAAATAAACCTTTATTTATACATAGGAGAATATTGGAGGTAGCTACAAAGTACCTGTATTAGCACACACTAAGCTTTGGAGAATTAGAGGTAGCTATAGTGTAGAACACGTATCAATTGTTATCAAGTTAAAGTACACAACCAGCATACCTGATCAGAAAGAAAGCTCAACAATATGGTAATAAAGTTATTTATATCATGGGGCATACATGGTGTCTTTGTCTGTAGTTGTGTATGTGTGTGTTGAGAAGGCAAATGTATGTGCTAGTCAAAGAAAGTTAAAGTGATTGGCAAGTGTTAAAGAGAGTTTGTGTTTTAGCCAGTTATTTTACACAGATCTACTTTTAATTTTACCTCATAAATGAATAAGGATACAATAAGATGTTCTACATCAATGTTTATATAATATAGCATGTATCATATTTGATTTCAATTATGTTTCAAGTGTTTGTAGGAATATCTAGCATGTATGGTTATCACAAAAGAGCTATTTTCAATTACCTAATAATTCAGAGAAGACAATCCTCAAGAAAGAACTGTAGTTGTAGTTATGGATACATAGACTACCTTAAAACCTGGTGCTCAGATGCAGTGACTACCTGACCTGGGGTTTAGATGCAGTAACTACCTGACCTGGTGTTTAGATGCAGTGACTACCTGACCTTGGGTTTAGATGCAGTGACTACCTGACCTGGTGTTTAGATGCAGTGACTACCTGACCTGGTGTTTAGATGCAGTGACTACCTGACCTGGTGTTTAGATGCAGTGACTACCTGACCTGGTGTTTAGATGTAGTAACTACCTGACCTGGTGCTCAGATGCAGTGACTACCTGACCTGGGGTTTAGATGCAGTGACTACCTGACCTGGTGTTTAGATGCAGTGACTACCTGACCTGGTGTTTAGATGCAGTGACTACCTGACCTGGGGTTTAGATGTAGTAACTACCTGACCTGTTGTTTAGATGCAGTGACTACCTGACCTGGGGTTTAGATGCAGTAACTACCTGACCTGGTGTTTAGATGCAGTGACTACCTGACCTGGGGTTTAGATGCAGTGACTACCTGACCTGGGGTTTAGATGTAGTAACTACCTGACCTGGGGTTTAGATGCAGTGACTACCTGACCTGGGGTTTAGATGCAGTGACTACCTGACCTGGTGTTTAGATGCAGTGACTACCTGACCTGGGGTTTAGATGCAGTGACTACCTGACCTGGGGTTTAGATGTAGTAACTACCTGACCTGGTGTTTAGATGCAGTGACTACCTGACCTGGGGTTTAGATGTAGTAACTACCTGACCTGGGGTTTAGATGCAGTGACTACCTGACCTGGGGTTTAGATGCAGTGACTACTTGACCTGGGGTTTAGATGCAGTGACTACCTGACCTGGGGTTTAGATGCAGTGACTACCTGACCTGGGGTTTAGATGCAGTGACTACCTGACCTGGGGTTTAGATGCAGTGACTACCTGACCTGGGGTTTAGATGCAGTGACTACCTGACCTGGTGTTTAGATGCAGTGACTACCTGACCTTGGGTTTAGATGCAGTGACTACCTGACCTGGTGTTTAGATGCAGTGACTACCTGACCTGGGGTTTAGATGCAGTGACTACCTGACCTGGGGTTTAGATGCAGTGACTACCTGACCTGGGGTTTAGATGCAGTGACTACCTGACCTGGGGTTTAGATGCAGTGACTACCTGACCTGGGGTTTAGATGCAGTGACTACCTGACCTGGGGTTTAGATGCAGTGACTACCTGACCTGGTGTTTAGATGCAGTGACTACCTGACCTGGTGTTTAGATTCAGTCTCTACCTGACCTTTAGATGATTGCAGAGACTATCTAACCTAGTGTTTAGATGCACAGACTACCAAACTTGGTGTTTACATGCAAAGACAACCTAACTTGGTATTTAGATGCACAGACTACCTAACTTGGTATTTAGATGCAAAGACAACCTAACTTGGTATTTAGATGCACAGACTACCTAACTTGGTATTTAGATGCAAAGACAACCTAACTTGGTATTTAGATGCACAGACTACCAAACTTGGTGTTTAGATGCAAAGACAACCTAACTTGGTATTTAGATGCACAGGCTACCTAACTTGGTATTTAGATGCAAAGACAACCTAACTTGGTATTTAGATGCACAGACTACCAAACTTGGTGTTTAGATGCAAAGACTACCTAACTTGATATTTAGATGCAAAGACTACCAAACTTGGTGTTTAGATGCAAAGACTACCTAACTTGATATTTAGATGCAAAGACTACCAAACTTGGTGTTTAGATGCAAAGACTACCTAATTTGATATTTAGATGCAAAGACTACCTAACTTGGTATTTAGATGCAGACTACCTAACTTGGTATTTAGATGCAAAGACTACCTAAATTGGTATTTAGATGCAAAGACTACCTAAATTGGTAGTTTAAAAGTTGGTTCTAAAGCATAACCAACTATTGTAACAGTAATACCATGCTGTGAGGCTTTAGCTATTTATATCTTTGTTTCCCAGAATGCCTTGCCCCAGTGTATAGCAAGCCTCTTCTAAGCCAGATTTGTCAATTTTTGTAACTCTATCTTAAGATGTGATGCAATGTAAAATTAGTGAAAATAACTTTTGTAGATCCCCTTAGCATATAATGAAATACAACAAAAATAAAATCAGCCTTGCCATCTACCCCTTTGGAAAGGCCAGGGATTCAATAACTAATTCTTGCATTAGCACATTTACTTTCTTATTATACTGGTTACATAGTATTTATCCTTCTAACTTTTTCTATAACTTGGCCAGGTGACTGGTTTTCATATTTAAATTCTATTCCAAATCCAGACTGGGTCTTTATGACATTATGAATGATTTTCTGGTTACAAATTAAATGTAAGTTACAGATAAATATGTACTTAACCTGATCAATTACAAATTTTGCTTACAAACAAGATAAGTGCCAATTGACATTACAAGCCTTGAAGAGAAGCATGTGTTACTATATAGATTATATCATAAGGCAGGGTTGGATAAATAATGTACACTAAATATATATATATATATATATATATATATATATATATATATATATATATATATATATATATATATATATATATATATATATATATATATATATATATATATATATATATATATATATATATATATATATATATATATATAACTTGGTGAGTATCAATCTGCTAAGACAGTGCTCTATACCACAGTGGCAGAGCGTAATAGTTTGGTAGTACTGGAACTCTTTCTTGGTTGTAACTCGGAGTTTCACGCATAGTGCGATCATCAGACAATTCTGAATTGTCTGATGATCGCACTATGCGTGAAACTCCGAGTTACAACCAAGAAAGAGTTCCAGTACTACCAAAACTATATATATATATAATATATATATATTATATGCAACACTGTATCACATGTATGAGTACATGTTGTGTGTACCACAGCCCACTTTGTAACCCAGACAAAATGAAAGGTAATTTTAAAATACAGGCTATGTTCACAAATAATTAATAATAATAATATTAATAATATTAATGTGTTTATTGAATGCAAATTGTTATAAAATGGTGGAGCCAGAGTCGTTCAGGTGTGTAACAGTATATCAACCTTTCATACTTTGTTAAGACAGGATTAAAGTGTTGCTGGTAATAATATTGGATTGCCTTGGAATCTAGCAAGTAGACATACATGGTATATATACTGTAAGGGCTGAAAATGTCATTGAATGATATCGACTTCTGATTCTTGATGCAAATTACATCCTTTGTATGAAAACATGAAATTGTTCACCACTGATAAACTGATGAAGTGATTAAGTGATAAAGTGATGTTTTGATCATGGACTTCTCTAAATAAAGGTTGCCATGATTATATTATTTCACCATTTGATTTGTTTAACTTTACTTTTATTCATATCACCTTGTTCATATATGAGAATGAATATTTTAACTTTCTGCAGTCCTTCCTTTGTCATTAACTTCTCAAACACTAGTAAGTTCTTGTCTTGTATCCCCACCATTTGTTCTACTTACTTACTTACAAGTCATCTTTTGCCTCTTCAGGTCAACAGGCTTTGTCAAATTCTCTGTTTGTTGGCTTTACTGCATGGCAGCATAGTGGCAATGATGTGACATCATAGAGATGATGTAATTAGTATGTCACCTCATCTCAGTTCATGGTGTTCCTGCTTGTCTTTGGATGTGGAGAGATTGTCTACTTTGCCTGGCTAATGTATGTTTTCTGTTGATGAAATCTATGGTTACTATCGCCTAGCAGGATAAAGCCAGCAAATGATCAGTTGATGAAATCTGTGGTTACTATCGCCTAGCAGGGTAAAGCCAGCAAATGATCAGTTGATGAAATCTGTGATTACTATCGCCTAGCAGGGTAAAGCCAGCAAATGATCAGTTGATGAAATCTGTGATTACTATCGCCCAGCAGGGTAAAGCCAGCAAATGATCAGTTGATGAAATCTGTGGTTACTATCGCCCAGCAGGATAAAGCCAGCAAATGATCATTTGATGAAATCTGTGGTTACTATCGCCTAGCAGGATAAAGCCAGCAAATGATCAGTTGATGAAATCTGTGGTTACTATCGCCTAGCAGGATAAAGCCAGCAAATGATCAGTTGATGAAATCTGTGGTTACTATCGCCTAGCAGGATAAAGCCAGCAAATGATCAGTTGATGAAATCTGTGGTTACTATCGCCTAGCAGGGTAAAGCCAGCAAATGATCAGTTGATGAAATCTGTGGTTACTATCGCCTAGCAGGGTAAAGCCAGCAAATGATCAGTTGATGAAATCTATGGTTACTATCGCCCAGCAGGGTAAAGCCAGCAAATGATCAGTTGATGAAATCTATGGTTACTATCGCCTAGCAGGGTAAAGCCAGCAAATGATCAGTTGATGAAATCTGTGGTTACTATCGCCTAGCAGGGTAAAGCCAGCAAATGATCAGTTGGTGAAATCTGTGATTACTATCGCCTAGCAGGGTAAAGCCAGCAAATGATCAGTTGATGAAATCTATGGTTACTATCGCCTAGCAGGGTAAGCCAGCAAATGATCAGTTGATGAAATCTGTGATTACTATCGCCTAGCAGGGTAAAGCCAGCAAATGATCAGTTGATGAAATCTGTGGTTACTATCGCCTAGCAGGGTAAAGCCAGCAAATGATCAGTTGATGAAATCTGTGGTTACTATCGCCTAGCAGGGTAAAGCCAGCAAATGATCAGTTGATGAAATCTGTGGTTACTATCGTCTAGCAGGGTAAAGCCAGCAAATGATCAGGTTGACATAGCCTGTTGACCTGAACAGACGAAGCGTAACTCATAAGTAGTTAGAACCTTTGGTTGTGGTGCAAGAACTAATCGTTACTAGAATTTACTGACCTGATGATCATATTTAGCAATTTCTGAAGCCATTTTTGAGGAGACATTTCTTAGCACTGATCACCACCCCCACAGTACATGAATTTCAACATTGCAAACCCTTCTGTCACAATGTATGTCAATAGACCAAATTGATATGAAAATGACTAATCATAGCTTATAAATTACAACTAGAAATGGCCGACTAACTCAAATTAAAAGTGATCACATTCACAAGTGAGTGCACAAGTAAACAAATATTGGCAATACCGGTCAGCCATATTCCTGTCAATGGAAGGATCAAAGATTGTATAGTTTGGCCACTAGGGGGCACTATTTGACAACAGACTTTTGCAGGAAATGTGGGCCAGAATTGATCATTACTGCAGCATATTTCGAAAACGTTTCCTTTCCCAATGTTTCAGAACAGAAGCCAACTACATTCATATTGTAATGATTCAAATACTTCTGCATTGTCATTGTTCAAATTTTAGAAACCAAAGAACTTTATTTAGACACATTTGTTGACTACTTCATCAAGTACGGTACAGTGTTTGACAGATGTAATGGACACATTTTAACCCTCATCTGAGGAACCTCTTTCCAAAATGGCTGAAAAGTAGGTACCAGTAACCTGAATATGGAGAATAACATCATCTTTCTCCATGTCACATCACAGAACACTTGTCTTCTGTTATGCCATTAATAATCATCTTTCTTCATGTCACATCACAGAACACTTGTCTTCTGTTATGCCGTCAATAATCATCTTTCTCCATGTCACATCACAGAACACTCGTCTTCTGTTATGCCATCAATAATCATCTTTCTTCATGTCACATCACAGAACACTTGTCTTCTGTTATGCCATCAATAATCATCTTTCTCCATGTCCCATCACAGAACACTTGTCTTCTGTTATGCCATCAATAATCATCTTTCTCCATGTCATATCACAGAACACTTGTCTTCTGTTATGCCATCAATAATCACCTTTCTCCATGTCCCATCACAGAACACTTGTCTTCTGTTATGCCATCAATAATGATGCTTATAAAAAGGCAGCATACCACACATAATTACTAATACAAATTGCAAACTACAAATGTATTGTACACATAATCAGTCTTCCTAGAAAACACAGCCCATCAAAAACTTTACTTCTGTGTGACTAATGTTGAAATAAATGCCAGTCCATACATATCTTTCCCTTGTTCTTTATTTCATGTGCCAAAGATTCAAAAGAAAATAGTAATACTGAATACCAGTGCCTGCCAGGGTGCCCTCTAACAATAGCAAAATTTTGTTGTTGTGAGTCAAAATGATAAAAACTGGGATTTCTTGTGAGTCACCACATAGTAAGAGATAGGGGAACACCAAAGTTTGGTGCGTCACTAGAAATTGTGTGCATCAGTGGTGCATCAAATTGGCTTAGAGGGCACACTGGTGCCTGCAATATGCATGAAATGCGTGACTTTCATAATTGACCCTAAAGGTAAAGGACAACTTTCAAGGTCTTTAAACAAAGCCTGTACATGATAATACGGGGGTAGACACTTGAATGGAGTCTCTATCTATAATAGTGTTTTGGTTATCTAGGAAATATTGATTTTAACCCAAAATATGACTGCCATTCAGTAAAGAGTGCCATGATCACAAAGAGTAATGTTTGCGTATATTACTCTGGTAAGTTTTGAGTCACACAGTAAATATTGACTTGAACTACAAATATGGCCACCATTTGGTCAAATTTGCTCTTGTCATAAAACAAACTGATGCGCATATGTCCCATATAATTTGCATTTCTGTGCCTGTTTTGATTAAAATTGGATACTGGATGTCAGAAAATTTATGTATTATGGACTGACACATGCACACATGGAGCCCACTATCATAGCCCCCCCCCCCCCCCCCCCCCCCCCCCCCGATCAAAAATTGCACGGGTAGTTTTCATGTCACTGTGACTCATACTTAATAGATAACATGAATGTACAACTGCTAGTATCTGTTTGTACACATTCCTACTATGTACAAGCATGGTTAAGTGATTGTCTGTTTTAGTGTACTTGTCAGTTCATGATTCTATCAGCGACTGAATTAATACTATTACATGTATACCCTTATTTGGACTTCATAGAATGTCCCTGCTTAGCACTATCCCATACTATAGAACTCCTTATTTGAACTTCATAGAATGTCCCTGCCTAGTACTATCCCATACTATAGAACTCCTTGAATGACACATGTAATAAAGTAAGGCATTTGAACTATTTATAAGTAAACAAATATAAATTTGCATACTGTTATTCTCTGATTGCAATATGCTGTGCACCAGTCATTCATGCCTTTTTTGCTACGTTTCATCTAAAACAAAGTCGTCGCCTCACTCCTTAGCACTGAATAGGATGCGTACTGATAGGAACTGTGAGTGCCGGAGGCACAAACACTCGCTGTTCACTCAGTATGCGGTTATAGTATTGCTCCGGTTCGGAGTGAGGCAACGACTTTAGTTTTACATAAAACATAGCAAAAATGGCATGAACGACTGTCGACAGTCTACAGCTGTTGGGGCTGGGATGAGGAAAATTTCTTTAAGCTCAAAGGAAAAGTCCAGCAGTGTTTTATTTCTCATTTTTATTGGTATTACTCACATTTATAATTATTAACTTCTCAAATTTTTTTCTCGAAAAGTTGTGCATTCCTAATTTACAGAAATTTGAAGTAATGAAAATCTATCAAATTCAGCTCTTCAAAACTTGACAGTGTTCCACCATATTATTGGTGTGTGGGGGTTCAAACCCCTGTCATAATTCTGATAGGGAATCCCTACACCCTACAGGTCAGTTCAGAGGTGACTTTGGAAATCACAACCAGGCTGTCCTGTCAGTATTCACATCGTGGTGAAAAGTTTTGATTCAACCTCACTTGAAATTTTGTGAATCACAATGTACATGTATGTACCAACAAGAGCATCATCAGCTAAGCTGCCTAACGGTTATCACATACACTGGTACCATTTATCCCTTGATGGACACTAAAGGGTATGTTCATCACAGTAATGCAACGATATACATTGGACAAAACTTCATATCATGCTAAATATTATTAAAGTGTAAGTAAATAGGTTTCCAAAGTTTCCAACTTTTTACCTGCAAATGACGTACTTTTCATAGTTGATTAAAGATGTGTGTGACATTTTTGACAAAAGTACGATATTAATTACGAAAAATTGATTTTTTTGGAAAAATTCCGGAAATTGCTGAATTGTCGACAGACTAAATAATACTGACCAGTAAGTTATGATAATAAAAAGTAGATATTTAAATTAGCACATGAAGGAAAAAATTGGGTCGAACTTTCGAAAGTAGTTGTCCCATTGAGATCATAACACCTTAACAGTAGTACAATTTAATAGTAGGGTTATATTGACTTACTGACTACCTGACTACACAGTGTGTGTACGTACGCTAACTGTGCTTGAACCGCCATTCATATATTTCATGAGAACGACTATGTAATTGAAGGTCTGATCGGTTGTCAATCTTTAAAGGCTTTTGTGAAATCATCATTAAATCATCAGAAAATAAGCACATTGTCACACCACTTTAGACAACATTTCCTGACGAGAAACTATTTTTTCCTTTTTAGTGGCCTACAAAAATATGCCAATAACTTAATAAAACTAAAAGCTACATTAGTAATATTTTCAGGACAGGTGCGCTTTGGTATCGCAAATGTGTGTACCAAGGTATAATGAATTTAAAGCGTGCATTCTTGAGATATAGCCTAATTCCCGAAAACCATTAATTACGTAAATTGCTCATTAATATTCACAGGATTTTTACCAAAACCTAATTAAGTCTTGCCATTACCCTACAAAATATGTCTTCAAAATTTCGACTTCCACCCACTAAATACATCTCTTCCTTACGGAAGAAAAAAATGGACGCCGCGATTGTGTTCCGACAGTGACGCATTTTTCTGAAGACTCTCGAAGCAAAATGCTCATCGCAGATTTAAAAAAAAAATCAATTTTTAACTATTAGTATAGGCAAAAAGTCGGAAACTTTGGAAACCTATTTACATACACTTTAAATACTTTATAATAACATTTTTTTCATAAGTAAAGTTGAACAATGTGAGTAATTGACAATTAAAATTTATAATAACAACTGACTAGACCTTTCCTTTAAAATGCATGATTGTGTCGATGTTCATAAGTGACCTTAATTTACATACAAGTGTATATAGATCATATGGTAGATTTGATTGTATGCAAGTATGAATGTGAGTACAGTTAACTTATCATTTGTTATGTATACATCATTTCTGCCATTGGAGACATTTTCTTAGGGATGTAAACTAAGTTGTCAAAATATCCTGCTAGATCTTCCATACTTGTATCATCCACATATCTAGCCTCTTGAGAGCAACTTCCACTACTCCACCCATCTACTTGTCTTTGAGAGACCTTATCACAATTTTGTCCACCCTGACTTTCTGGTTTATGACATTCTCTGTATCCAGTAAATGTATATTTGGGCATTTTAACTTGTGTTCTATACTTTGCAGTCAAATCACTGCCTTCAGAGCAACGTTTTTTAGTTCTATGACTATCATCAGATTTGTCCCTACCCGTGGCAAGTTTAGAAAACGTTTCTAAGTTCTGACTGTGTTCCTTCCCAAAATGTTCAACATCATATTTTTTGCTCAGAGAAGTATCATTCAAAGCTGCTTCTTCCTGTAATCTGTCTTCCTGTATTGTAGGTAGTTGATGAAACCTACCACTATCAAGGTTTCTCTCTTGTTTATCTTTAACTTCTTGCCTATTCAGTTTAGATTCTCGAATGAGTGCACACCGTCGTTGTGTTCTGGATATCCTGCTGGTAAACTTGACGCTGTTTTGATTAATTTCCTGATTAGAAGACTCTGTATTAATGCCACAGTCCTCAGATGAAAACTCTAGTTTGCTGACATTCATAAACCGACATCTGCCATATGAACGGGATTGAGGTTTACACAGCCTTTGCCAAGTCAGTGACTTCCAATAGCCCGTCTTCTTCGATAACAAGGATCTTTCATTGACAGGTTTACGTGGCAGTGATCTACAATATTTAGGCAATCTGAGGAGGTTACTTCTGTTGATAAAAAGAACAATTGTGTGAGCAGTCATTGATATATACAAATAACTCATAAAATGTTTAAATAGTATACAGTACTGGTGTTATAGCACAACTAGAGTTTGGGCAATGATTGATGATGTCATTTTTCAGAGGGTTCACTTTTTGAAAGGTTATCCACTATGCTTTAATATCAATTCTCATTATAGGTTTTACTGTGCACTGCCTGAAAGCGAGTCAAGTGCTGTGCATGGCCCTGTACATGTAGGTCAAGTGAGTCAAATGCTGTGCACGGCCCTGTACATGTAGGTCAAGTGAGTCAAATGCTGTGCACGGCCCTGTAGGTCAAGCTAGGTAAACAAAATGTACATGTACACGTAAAGGGTTGTGCACAGTTTTGTGTTTTCTTTTGTCATGTCTTGATAAATTTACACTTTCAAGTGATGATGTACATGTACATGTATATATGAATATCTCTGGAGGTACTCACCACCACGACGTACGTATGCATTTTTGTGTTTGTTTTGAAATAGTTCAGGTGGTACTGTACACATTCGGGATAACTCGTAGAAGCACATGTATGTGAATTTATTAACTGTTTTCTGAGATGAGACATTGGATTTGGAAATACAAGTTTAATCAATCATAAAACAGTTATAACCAATACTTTAGAAGAACACAGAAGGAAAATAACGGGAACATCAATGACATTTCTACCAAACTTGAGATCACACGTACATGTAGCTAGCTACCTAGTTTACAATGTACCATGAGTCCATCTATCTAACAATTTTTGTGTTTTCAAATTTACATAATGATCAACCAAATGCCGACACTAGTGAGAAACTGTACATCTAGTACTTTGTACAAATGATACATGTAAGTTAGTTCGTACCCATGAATATCAGTTTACAATTTCAATTACAAACTGTCACTGTGTAATGGTGTTCAGATGGTGTTGGAACAGGTCCCTCAAAATATAATTTTCTCGTGCCATAATTTTTGAGATCTTTATATGGAAATACAATGTATGTGTTTCACCCAGAATGGGTGTCTTGGTGTACGTACACACTGGAAAAAAAATGTAGTAGAAACACTGTCACTTGGAAAAAAATATAACAAGGGACCACAAGCTACTCTTTGGATTAAACAAGACCTACATGTAACCAATATGTGTAAACAACTGCTTATACTTGTATGTTGATAAACTGCCTGGAACAGATTTATCAAATGCTCCTCCCAGATAAACAAACCTATTCCTTTGCACATGCGCAAACCTACTTCTGTAGTGTGGGCACCTAGCCTGGTTGCACCTTGGACTTTAACTTACATGTATCTGTGCCAGTGTCCTTGCTGGTTATTTACAAATATATCTCTACAGTACATCAATTGTCAATCAAAGTGTTAACTTACCTATGCCAGTGTCCTTGCTGATTATTTACAAATATATCTCTACAGTACATCAATTGTCAATCAAAGTGTTAACTTACCTATGCCAGTGTCCTTGCTGATTATTTACAAATATATCTCTACAGTACATCAATTGTCAATCAAAGTGTTAACTTACCTATGCCAGTGTCCTTGCTGATTATTTACAAATATATCTCTACAGTACATCAATTGTCAATCAAAGTGTTAACTTACCTATGCCAGTGTCCTTGCTGGTTATATACAAATATATCTCTACAGTACATCAATTGTCAATCAAAGTGTTAACTTACCTATGCCAGTGTCCTTGCTGGTTATTTACAAATATATCTCTACAGTACATCAATTGTCAATCAAAGTGTTAACTTACCTATGCCAGTGTCCTTGCTGGTTATTTACCTTCTTTTTTCTATTGACATCTTTGATTTCTTTCCTGTAACATGAATAACAAATTAATCAATCTATTAATCAATCAATCAATCACTTATCATTACATTCCATAAATGTCATAATACCAAAAGTACGGTAGACATTCACAATGTGACATTAGTAGTATTATGTAGGATTTGCCAAATGTCACCACACTAAGAACTGCATATCAAAACATTCCCTTCACATCCCATGTGTGGCAATGAAGTACATTACATATATATTAACAGAAGTGGACTATAAACATTTCAGTTTTGCTGTGGTCGAGTACATGTACACAGTGTAAGCTCCCATACATTCTTTAGATTTGTAAGTTGTAATAGTGAACTTACATTTAGTCTAGTTCCTGATGACTGTGTTCCAATTTTATACTACAAATGTATGTTATCTTCACACATTGCATCTAGTCAATGTCGTTACTCTCGTACAGAATTCTGTGCTCCCCCTACAGTGTTCATATAAATGTGATGACGTTGTATCCCAATTTGATTTTAGTTTCAACAAACTGTAGGTGGAGTTAGGTTTTTACTTAGACAACTGGTTGTCTAAGGTTTTTACGTTTTACATTCGGTTCCAAGATCATTTCACTACTTTGTTTCCTGTGGATCGTTCCAATGTTTTTTTTATATAAAAAACTAAACTAAACTAAACTAAAAGTAAAAGAAAAAACAATGCCTGAAAGTCAAGGGGAACGAAGGAAAGTGGCACTTGCTGATGTTGTGCATGGTCGAAAAACAACAACAACAACCCATCTCATTTTAGCAATCTACAGTTGGAAATTTTCTGTCTACCTCGGTATGGTTATTACTATATTGGGATGTGTTGGTAAAAGTTGTTTCCCCTCCAAGATCAACAAAACCAAACATTCTATGATGATGAGAGCGCTTCGAGCATGTTATTCCAGTGAAAATATGAACAACTTGTTCTTACGTGCTAAATGCAATAGTCTAAACACTGCAGCTGTTCCAAATAAATATTAATGAGCGATGTCAACAGTCTGTCAATTTGTGATGACTTACTACTGACATGCACTGTTTGTGCTTCACCCACCATGACGTTTAACTACATTTAAGGCCTTGAGTAATGACACTGACTAGATATAATGTGTGAAGATAATGTAAGTAGTGTAAAATTGGAACATGGTCACCAGGAACTAGAATATTTTCTATAAATCTACCATTTTCTACCTGTAATTTCCAGACAAATGTATTGAACCAGCTGGTATTGCATTGAGAGTCAAACTTGAGACCCAGAATAAAAGTCAAACTTGAGATAACTAAGACCCAGAATAAAAGTCAAACTTGAGACTATTAAGGCCCAGTACATGTAACAAAAGTAATGGAGGTAGGAGATGTACATGTAACAAAAGTAATGGAGTTAGGAGGTGTACATGTAACAAAAGTAATGGAGTTAGGAGGTGTACATGTAACAAAAGTAATGGAGTTAGGAGGTGTACATGTAACAAAAGTAATGGAGTTAGGAGGTGTACATGTAACAAAAGTAATGGAGTTAGGTGTACATGTAACAAAAGTAATGGAGTTAGGAGGTGTACATGTAAGGCTTGTTCAGCATTACAACAAGCAAGGAGCAAGCATTTACAAGGAACTTGTGATGGTGGGGGGGGGAGTAAACAAATGATTTGGATAATAACACTTGGCTCAGCATGTTGGGGGGGGGGGGCTTGGATGATTTCGGGGGGAAAAAAAGATGCCAAATGGATTTGCGTGAAAAAAAAAATCCGGATATGAGTGGGTGAAGGAAAAAAAAAGATGGACCACTGCTGCTAGAAATCTTCATACTATTGGATAGTTTATAAAAGAACTTAATCTAAATTGTTCTAGTCTCTTCAGTATGATTTTGTCAAAAGGGATGATATACTTCCTATTTCAGACACTACATGTATCGACACCACAACTCAAATTCAAGTTTCTATTACTAGGTACGACCTCCTAAAGTGCTCTAACACATCAGTAACTTTACTATACATGCAATATCAATGCCCCTATACCAATGTTACAGGCCCAGGGGGGGGGGGGGGGGGGGGGTTCTTGGACACAATCACCCCAGAGGCCACTCATTCATTAAACCAACAATAAGATTCACCAAAATTGGTAAAAAAACTTGAAAAGCTTCTAGGGGAGACCCCCTAGAACCCCCCATAAGAGGTAGACATGTCCAAGCCTCAAATCAAAGTTCTTCCCTCCACCTCTTACTGTCAAGATGCTATGAAACTTTATGTTTCAACCACGTGTAGTTGCTTTTTACAATTGTTAGAGCTGTCTTGTAAAGCTTGCAAATTATTGTCTGAAAGTGCTCTTCCCTCTACAGCTTACTGTCAGATGCTATGAAACTTTATTCAGGGGGGGTCAGTGACTTTTTGTTGGCCCAATGGAAAAAAATACTGACACCCCCCATCCCCCCAAGCTGGAGAAACTGACCGGCCTATCTGAATGTTTGAGCTCACCAATCAAGTTTCTGATTTGTATTTTCAGTGTGTCACCCCACCATGGCATAAAAACTGTCAACGATGTTTATTTAATTGAAAATCAAACATGTATGAAATATGTAGTTTTCTAAATGTAATCTGTGTGTGATAGAACAGCATCTTTTTACTTTCTGTATGCGAAAACCAAACAGAAAATTGTGGCAACAAATGTTGGTGTTCAACATTGACGTAAAAAAAAATTAAGATAACTCAAAGAAGCAAAGAAAAAAAAACGTTGCCAGCATAGGCGAAGGAGAAAAAAAATAATTCTCAGGCACTGGAGCAGGTGGAAAAAAAAATGGGAAATCAGGACATCTACCTGTCAATGGTGGTATTATTACCATGTGTACAAAACATGGTACTTACAATAGGAAATCAGGACATCTACCTGTCAATGGTGGTATTATTACCATGTGTACAAAACATGGAACTTACAATAGGAAATCAGGACATCTACCTGTCAATGGTGGTATTATTACCATGTGTACAAAACATGGAACTTACAATGGGAAATCAGGACATCTACCTGTCAATGGTGGTATTATTACCATGTGTACAAAACATGGTACTTACAATAGGAAATCAGGACATCTACCTGCCAATGGTGGTATTATTACCATGTGTACAAAACATGGAACTTACAATAGGAAATCAGGACATCTACCTGCCAATGGTGGTATTATTACCATGTGTACAAAACATGGAACTTACAATAGGAAATCAGGACATCTACCTGCCAATGGTGGTATTATTACCATGTGTACAAAACATGGAACTTACAATAGGAAATCAGGACATCTACCTGCCAATGGTGGTATTATTACCATGTGTACAAAACATGGAACTTACAATAGGAAATCAGGACATCTACCTGCCAATGGTGGTATTATTACCATGTGTACAAAACATGGAACTTACAATAGGAAATCAGGACATCTACCTGCCAATGGTGGTATTATTACCATGTGTACAAAACATGGAACTTACAATAGGAAATCAGGACATCTACCTGCCAATGGTGGTATTATTACCATGTGTACAAAACATGGAACTTACAATAGGAAATCAGGACATCTACCTGCCAATGGTGGTATTATTACCATGTGTACAAAACATGGAACTTACAATAGGAAATCAGGACATCTACCTGCCAATGGTGGTATTATTACCATGTGTACAAAACATGGAACTTACAATAGGAAATCAGGACATCTACCTGCCAATGGTGGTATTATTACCATGTGTACAAAACATGGAACTTACAATGGGAAATCAGGACATCTACCTGCCAATGGTGGTATTATTACCATGTGTACAAAACATGGAACTTACAATAGGAAATCAGGACATCTACCTGCCAATGGTGGTATTATTACCATGTGTACAAAACATGGAACTTACAATAGGAAATCAGGACATCTACCTGCCAATGGTGGTATTACCATGTGTACAAAACATGGAACTTACAATAGGAAATCAGGACATCTACCTGCCAATGGTAGTATTATTACCATGTGTACAAAACATGGAACTTACAATAGGAAATCAGGACATCTACCTGCCAATGGTGGTATTATTACCATGTGTACAAAACATGGAACTTACAATGGGAAATCAGGACATCTACCTGCCAATGGTGGTATTATTACCATGTGTACAAAACATGGAACTTACAATGGGAAATCAGGACATCTACCTGCCAATGGTGGTATTATTACCATGTGTACAAAACATGGAACTTACAATGGGAAATCAGGACATCTACCTGCCAATGGTGGTATTATTACCATGTGTACAAAACATGGAACTTACAATAGGAAATCAGGACATCTACCTGTCAATGGTGGTATTATTACCATGTGTACAAAACATGGAACTTACAATAGGAAATCAGGACATCTACCTGCCAATGGTGGTATTATTACCATGTGTACAAAACATGGAACTTACAATAGGAAATCAGGACATCTACCTGCCAATGGTGGTATTATTACCATGTGTACAAAACATGGAACTTACAATAGGAAATCAGGACATCTACCTGCCAATGGTGGTATTATTACCATGTGTACAAAACATGGAACTTACAATAGGAAATCAGGACATCTACCTGCCAATGGTAGTATTATTACCATGTGTACAAAACATGGAACTTACAATAGGAAATCAGGACATCTACCTGCCAATGGTGGTATTACCATGTGTACAAAACATGGAACTTACAATAGGAAATCAGGACATCTACCTGCCAATGGTGGTATTATTACCATGTGTACAAAACATGGAACTTACAATAGGAAATCAGGACATCTACCTGCCAATGGTGGTATTATTACCATGTGTACAAAACATGGAACTTACAATAGGAAATCAGGACATCTACCTGCCAATGGTGGTATTATTACCATGTGTACAAAACATGGAACTTACAATGGGAAATCAGGACATCTACCTGCCAATGGTGGTATTACCATGTGTACAAAACATGGAACTTACAATAGGAAATCAGGACATCTACCTGCCAATGGTGGTATTATTACCATGTGTACAAAACATGGAACTTACAATAGGAAATCAGGACATCTACCTGCCAATGGTGGTATTATTACCATGTGTACAAAACATGGAACTTACAATAGGAAATCAGGACATCTACCTGCCAATGGTGGTATTATTACCATGTGTACAAAACATGCAACTTACAATGGGAAATCAGGACATCTACCTGCCAATGGTGGTATTACCATGTGTACAAAACATGGAACTTACAATAGGAAATCAGGACATCTACCTGCCAATGGTGGTATTATTACCATGTGTACAAAACATGGAACTTACAATAGGAAATCAGGACATCTACCTGTCAATGGTGGTATTATTACCATGTGTACAAAACATGGAACTTACAATAGGAAATCAGGACATCTACCTGCCAATGGTGGTATTATTACCATGTGTACAAAACATGGAACTTACAATGGGAAATCAGGACATCTACCTGTCAATGGTGGTATTATTACCATGTGTACAAAACATGGAACTTACAATGGGAAATCAGGACATCTACCTGTCAATGGTGGTATTATTACCATGTGTACAAAACATGGAACTTACAATAGGAAATCAGGACATCTACCTGCCAATGGTGGTATTATTACCATGTGTACAAAACATGGAACTTACAATAGGAAATCAGGACATCTACCTGCCATAGAAGCCTGAAGTAAACCAAATTTTAAAGGGCAGGTTGTGATTTTCATTTGTTGATGGGTTAGATTAATGGAAACAAAATGAGTACATGTGTATTTTGATTCCGAAAAAGCTGTGTTAGGGGACCATGTTGCATGATGTTGACACTGAATCAATGAGTAACCAGCTTACTTGGAACTGTTATTATGAATTGAATTTTTTAATGTATTTAGGTAATAGAATATCTATCTCTATAGCGGTCTGAGGTAATATATATGATTTTCATAGACAATAAATTATTGACCCCACTCCCTGTCAAATGGCCCCACCTTTTTGCAACCAAGGGGCTTTTGTCCCCACTAGTTGGAAACCTTGGCAGAACACTGCATACATGTAAATATTATACAAAAAAACATGTACAGTCAAACCTGTAAACAGTGTAATATGTGGAGTCAATAGGCAAGTCACTAGCATGTACATTTGTACGGTTAGATTTACTCTGAGATCAGATGATACAAGCATTACATTACATTACCTACAAAAACCTTGATATTTTTGTTGCTACACTCTGTTGGAATACAACATTCTACAGTTATCATTATCAGCCATAATATACTCCTTAATTGGCATATTAATTTTACTAAACCACATGAAATGTATCTAGCTTGCATGCTTAAGAAGATATTGCCTAATTACTGAAAATGTGATTGTGCACACACATGAATTGTTCATTTGTTATGTACTACATGTAGTAACAACAAGCTATAATAGGACATGTCATACATGTACACTTAAACGTTTAGTTAATGTCAAATACAAGTACTACACTCTTCTGTGTCATCATCACTGACTAATGGGTTGATTCAGAAGGTAAAGTTCACAGTCAAATGTAAAGATACATGTCATTTGTAGCGTATTTATATCATATGCAGTGTTCTTCCCAGGATTTGTTGATAGGATATCGGGCCTTGATACATGAAAACCATCAGCATATGGCTGCCATTCAGTCAAAAAATTTACAAGCACCTAAATCAATGCACACCACATACATTGTATGTATTTCCCTTTTCTATTATCATGTGTCCAAGAATCACACACAAAATATGATGTGAATAAAAAAAAAGGCCTCTGGAAGGTTGGCTTGTGAAGTAGGGTACATTGTAAACATATGTACCATTTGTAGAGGGTGCATGGTGGTAGTCCACCTTCTGTTAATTTCACTAGATTTGTGGATAACCAAAGGTACCAACACAAACTAGTAATAAAAAATAGTGCAAATATTGCGTTGCCACACAACTTCATCTTCAGGGCAATGATAGATATATCATTTTTTGAAGATTTAAAGTTTTAATCAAAACAAAAATTGTCATACCTAATTTCCATCATAATAATCCAGCCATTCTATGTTGGAAGTGTACTTAATCAAAACAAGTATAGCAATATCCTAATCAAACTTTAAAATGATGTGTCTACAAGGTTTTGTACTTCTTTATTTTTTAAAATCAATTTGGAACCAAGTCATACCAATGTAACAGGTTTAATTTTCTTGGTTGTCTTATTGTACTATTTTAAACGCCAGCTCCATTGATGATACAGACTGATGACAAACGGACTGACAGATAAACAGACAGACACTTAGCATCCCTCACGCTCCTTCATTGGGAGTTACATATAAAAATAAAATGCTTACGTTTCTGGATCCACTTTGAGTCGTTTAAATAATGACTGTAGATCTGTATCTTCAATGTTTTCTTCTACCATTGCCATACTTTCATACTTGATTCATTTTAATAGCTAGAAAATAAGGTACATACATGTATGTAGTTGCTTTAGACACATCAGCTATAAAAGATGAACAACACATTTTGAAAACAATATCATGCTGTTTGTTTGTTAAAACATAGTGCAATGTGTACATTACAACATTTGTATCTAACCAGCAGACCATAAATGGTACCATTGTAAGTCTGATGTCATGTACAATGCAAACTAACACAGATGCAACAGGGCACTGTTTAAGTACCCTTCCTTTTCACACTACATGTACATGTATATACAGCCAGCTGCCGGAATTCTGACATCTCTTGTCCACTAGTCTGACTCAGATGAGTCATTGCTATCAGTGATTGGGAAGATCATGAGATCATGATCATGATTTGATTTGATTTATTAAAATAAAATTGAGAGATTTGTTAAATGGTCACAAGTGTAAAGGTAATTATCCATACATTTTTTGTAAATGGCAGCACAACTACAAAGAGCTTTGTATTGATTTTAGAAAAGTCCAGTCGGACCTGTAGAACCTGTCCCTATAGAACACTTTAATAGTAGACAGAGGAGTGAATGAATATATACTTGGGCATCAAGTTTGATAGTAAATTAAACTGGGCTGAGACAGTGTAGCAGCCAGAGGGTTTTTTTGGGTCATTTGACACACATTTTTTGAACCTGACCCACAATTTTGGAAGTGACGGGTCATAGATGACCCACACTAAAATTGTTATGCAAATATGTTTAGCAACATGACTACGCCTCTAGCAACATCGCATGTATTGCATAGATAACAATAGGGTTGGATAGGCAATTGCATAATCATTCAGCAAATATCTAGCATGTGGGTAAATATTTTTAAAAACTGTACAGTTGTGCTACAATGCCATTGGCTCTTTTTTATAATAATGTCCCAAAAAAATCAATGATGACACAGAAAAATGAAAGTTGGAACACTATGTCCCACTCTTTCAAAAGGCTGGCTGCATCACTGTTGAGAACACAAAGTTCATTTTTCAAACTAACACATCTCTGAACTGCCTTAAGAAACTAAGATCATTTGATGTCAGCTCTGACTTTTCATGAGTATTTTGAATGCAGTTGTTTGAAGTGCTATCACCTACATCTACATCTACATTTGTATGGTATAGTTTGCTGGGTAGGTGTAACTTGTTGCAACATGAAAAGTATGTATGTACATGTACATGTAGGTTATTGCTTAGAGATGAATGATTTTGTATACAGTTGTGCTACGACACTATTGCAGCTCATTGTGCTACGACACTATTTCAGGTTGCATGCAGTGTGCACCTGACTATGAAATCGTCTGTTACATTTGATGATTCTGTGAGTAGAATAGCAAACTTTCCCTTGAAATATCACGTAGTATCATGTGGTTTGTTGATCTATGTGAACTATATATACTATATTGAATTCGGGCAGATTCACACTTTGGAAAGTTATTTCCATGACAATAGAATAATAGTTACTTGAGGTTAAGTTCGGACAATGGGAGAGGACCTGTTGCCAATCTACATGTATTCTTACTTGTCTGTGGATTAGGCAAGACCTACATGTAATCGATACATGTGTGAACAACTGCTTATAACTTATAAGTTATATGTTGATAACTACATGTACCAAATGCTCCTCCTTAGCCTGGCTGGACCTTGGGCTTTAAATACATATATACATGTATATGCACTGTACGAAAAGTAAGCCCACGCGTCACTGTGCACAACGCAAATGCTCCAGTTAAATAACTGCAGTATATACCAATTACCAAAGAATTACACACCCACCGATCCAATGTTAGCAATCGAAAATGTACTCATTTTACATCTCTTTGAAGATACATGTAGCAGTCGGAGGTAAGATCACAAACAGTGTCGAAATCAGAACTTTTCCAGTTCCAACTGTAATTTCAAATGTCCCACCTTACAAATGTCGCCATATTTGACCAGGATGTCCACTAGGTCATCGTACATAAGGCAGAACCCTGAAATTACTGTTGAATGTGTGATTTTGGGATTTTTTCCCTCCAAAATGAGACTTTTGTAGCCATGGCGATGGAAATTAACTAAATAGTCAATTTATTGCTAATAATATTTAACCACAGGATGTGTTAATTCTTTAGTTACCAGCATTTCTGGTAAGCCAAGGTTTCACGAGTGGCTCTTGGCAGGACGGAGAAGGAAGGGACAACATACTCCGTATGCAAGCAGGACTAAATATTCACCACAATGAGTATGCATGACGTCATGCATGAACGTTTACGAACAAGAGAGCATTCGCTGTTTTTTCAATACTTTCACACACAAATTATATTTTTCACCCTGTGACGTACATTTTGAAATGCTTCGCTATTTAACATGGTATTAATATTATAAACTTGACTTTCTGTTGAAAGCCTAAATACAAATAATCGTACAAATTATTCATAATACACACACGTCTTTCGATTCGTACGAATTTGTATGTCGTATTTTTAATTGGTCACTTACGAATTACGATTGCAACAATGGAAGGGAGATGTCACCATTTACGAGTAACTTTATTCATATAGTATTAAACATGAATACGTACCGTAAGAGCTACTGTTTGTACCGTAGCTGAATTCACGCTCTCACTAGCACTGTCAAGATTAAATCGCTGCCCCAACAACGACTATATTGTAAACAATAAAATATTACGATCGAATCTCAAAATATACCGCTTATATCGAACAATCAACCACTCTAAAATCCTGACTGGTAGTTCTGTTTCTTACCAGAATTACATTAATATAGAAATCGACCACCTACCGTCAAAATATAGTGTTGAATTTTCAAAATTGCTGACTTCCGCGTATCAGCGTGGACGCCATTTTAAACTGGTAGCATGGCAAATTGATGACGTAATTCGAATATGTGTCGTTGGGGGCGCTATTGACATTCTAGTCAACCCATTTGTGCAGCTTGTGACCCGCAATAAATTTAAAGATACCCTATATACATGGGTGTACTGCATCCCCGTTACAATGCAATGTACTCTAGCCACGAAGATGCACTCCATCCTCGTTGCAATGTACTCCATCCCCGAGTAGCTTGTATTTTTACTAAAGTTCGATAATCAATATAATCAAAACTCAAAAATTCAATTTGGCCCCTTTTAGATCGTAATCTATACTCTCATTTGCATAAGGTTGACCATTCCGTGAACTGGGCAAAGTTACATTGCTCATTTCATGAATTGGACATTTCACGGATTGGGTGTAATACATATATATTGCGCTCTGCACTGTCTTAGCAGATTGATACTCACCGAGTTATATATATATATATATATATATATATATATATATATATATATATATATATATATATATATATAATTATATATATATATATATATATATATATATATATATATATATATATATATATATATATATATATATATATATATATATATATATATATATATATATATATATGAAATCTTATTGTTCACCTAATCACCTTTGAACAATCGAAAGTAGGGTTATGGTTCACACTATGAATTTGATTTTCAACTTTTCAAATGTTATTCTTGAACATTCTATGGCCACATCGTTAGAAAGGACTTTTCGAATTCTAGAAAATATTAAACTTATGTTTAAATCAGATAAATAATAAAACAGGACCAGTTTCTATAATTGGTTGATTTTTGTAATATGTAAGCACCCTGCTTGACAAATCCCTTAAAGACACAACTGCCTTATATAAAGAGGATTATGGCTAATCTAAGCAAATGCTAGTCTTGCTGCTAGACGTTCGGGCTTTCTTTCGATGCTATAACTATAAGCGAACGAAGTTCGCATGTGAGGGCTTTGTTCCATCCTCGATAGCGTTGTTCGGCTGTGTGTCGTATTTTATCGGAAGAACATCAGAGGGCTAGCTGATAGACTAAGCAAATGCGGGAAATTCAAACTGCTGTACAGAGCACTCGCTTCTGGGTCTTGTTTTCAGCATTTTTTCTGTGCTCCGAGAAACACACAGGTCATGTATCATGTACAAATTGTTTGTGAATGTCGTAGGATGGTAACTTGATACACAAATTAGTTGAAAAGCAATCTGTTTGTTTCATAGAATGAAAAAACTTTCAAAATGAGACAAATTCAACTGCAAACAGCTGCTTAGATTGTGTGTCACTCAGTATTATTCAAATATGCGGCATTTGCATGTGAACAACCCAGATAGGGAATGTTTATATTTTGGTGATTACTTGTCAGTGAGTCATCACAAGTTCTCCACCTCCAAACATACAGTCAGTCATATGCAAAATAGGTTCCCAGGCCAAGGCAGTCGTACCTTTAACGGTCGATTTAGGTCATATAAAGATACTTGACCTGTGCTTGGTCAGGTCAGGTCACGTCCCCTAAGATGAGGTTCCTCTAACTTATATTCTGGTCATGTATGATCCCAGAGACTACTAAGAGAGCCGTTAGTAATTACAAGGCGAAAATCGGGCTCAGACTGTTGAGTCAAATGTGACCGATTCCATCGTGCTAAAAAGTGGCCATCTCTCAAATGACCCTCTCCCTGTTAAAATGGTGTCAGAAATGTAAAAGGAACACGAGGCCCAGAATCATTGACAAGGATTTAATCCCACCGCTGCCACCAATGTTGAAAACTTTAATTGGTTAGGGACCAGTCAGTTTCTTCGGCCCGGGGGGGGGGGGGCGGTGGATATGTAGGGGGGTCACCCTGTTTTTTTAAATTCGGTCATGCTGTTTTCAAAATTGTGGATAGGGGGGGGGGGGTCATTCTGTTTTGGATTGTGATGGAAGAAAAAAAAATCGTTTTCTACAATGGCATATAGCCTTGTCTGAAATATGGTACATGTAAATATTTGTTCTTCTCCCCGTTTCTTACATGAATTCTTAAATATTACTTATTAGTTCAAACATAACTATACATATACATATACATATACATATACATATACATATACATATACATATACATATATTACCTAGCTACCACACTAGTTACAGAACATGTTGTGTAAATGCTTTGCTGTTTCACAATCAGTGTTTCACTTACATTGCAACTTGGGGCAAAGGTAAACTTGAAGGTTTCGTAATGGTAATCTTCATATATAGTTTATAAAAGAAGTTAATCTAAAATGTTCTACTCGTCACTATGAACTTGTCAGAAGGGATCAATACACTTTCTATTTTGGACACTACATGTTATTGACACTACAAATCACCACATCTCATCAGACTCCAGTTTTTCTATTATACACTAGGTATGACCACCTAAAGTTCTCTAACATACCGGTGACTTTAGTACCGGTATACATGCAATATTAATGCCACTATACCAATGTTACGGGGCCATTTTTATGTGACATGGGGAAACTCATTTAAAACTTACATTTACGTTAGCTATTCGAAGCTTGGAATATTACTTCAAAGGCTATGAATAACCTAAACATTGCCTTAATAGAAGCAAAAAACTGCAGATCTGCCAGGGTGAAAACCCCAAGGACTCCCTCACCCCCAGAGGTCACTCATGCATTCAACCAATAATCAGATGCACCAACAACCTTTTTACGTGTCATAATGGTATTAAACTTTTCTTAAATATTTTCACCCTATTCTAATTTGAGATGGTATTGTCTTTTAAAGATGTGGAATGTTTGCCAAGATAGTCTAAAATTGCCTTCAACTCCAAATCTTCCCTACCAATGATACTACCACTATAGATGTGCTCACCTTTACTACATGTATATAATGATGCTATTTAATTTTTTAAGAACATATTTCAACCTTATGTAAGTTATAAAGAACAGTTTCTGATACTTGATGGTGCTGTCATGTAAAGCATGGATTGAGTTATTGCCTCAAAGGATCTTAATGGCCTAAATATTGGCTAAAAAATCTTCCAGGGCTTCTATAGGGAGACCCCCTTGGAAACCCCCCCCCCCCCATGAGGTGGACATATCCCAGTCTCAAGTTCTTCCCCTCTTTCTGTCAAGATGCTATCAAAGTATATTTCAAACGTATTTCAACCTATGTAGTTGCTTTTTACATGTTGGTGCTGTCTTGTAAAGCTTGGAAATTATTGTCTGAAAGGGTCTGAGTAGTCTCAAAATTGATTTTTCAGAGTAAAAAACCTCCAGGGCTTCTAGGGGGAGAAATCCTAGGACCCCCCCCCCATAAGAGATGTACATATTCCCTTCTCAAGCTTTCCCCTACCTTTCACTGTCAAGATGCTATTAAACTCCTTTTGGAATATATTTACCCTGTGTATTCAATAACTATAATTATGATAGTGCTAACCCGGGATCTTATAAAGTAGATGCAAGACAGTCAAGCAGTCCACACTGAGTCACGATCAAAAAATACCTGTCATGTGAATATTATATATGGGGGGGGAGGGGGTCATCCTGTTTTAGAATTAAGTGATGGGGGGGGGGGGTCAGCCTGTTTTTGGTTTTACAGATAGGGGGTGTTAGTTGTCATGAATACAAGTTCTCTTTACTTTGAACTCATTCGACCTATACGTATGGCGCCCTCAAATATACTTTGATCTTATTTAGTTTCTTTCTTTTTACTATTACGTAACATAAACTACAGCATGATCGAATGTTTGTCCAGTGTGATAATCTCCCAGCAGATGAGAGATAAAGCAAACTGTTAATGTAAGTGATCTCTCGCCAATTATAAGATTAGGAATGTTTTAATTTAGATAAGAGGAGAAGAATGGACAAGAACTCTTTATTTAGTCAATAAAGAAAAGAGAGAATTACATACAGCCTCAGACTGCTAGTGGTCTGAGATATAGCTGAGAGCAAAGTAACCAGGGAAAGAAAAAGAAATAGTTTTAAAACTCAATGAGTGAATTGAACAATATCACACAAAATAAGTTATATTGCACCACCAAAATTGATCATTCAGTCGATCAGTCATCCAACCAAATGATAAATCAATCGATCGATCAATCAATCAGTTACATGCTCGCTGCCCCCTGTGCATTAACTATTAAGGGAAGTGGGGTTTCTTATCGCTCTTATCACTGAATAATGTTTGTTGGCAATATTTACAAATGTGATAAAGCACTATTACATAACACATCAGGCAAAGCTAAACTCAATATCTAAGTGTGAAGCCCCTAATGTCATATCAGTTGTTATCAGTTTTACTGACCCATTATCAGTGACATTGAAAATAGCTTTAGAGATGTAAACAATTTTTATGACACCCGACTTGCTGGCTCACCAACTCAGAAAAGTCGCACTTGAACTGCTAATGCAAATAATCCATCATGCTTTTCTAGCTTGTATCGAACACATAATCATTCCCAAAGGAAGTACTAAAGGTTTAATGCTCAGATGAAAGAAGTAAAATAAAATTGAAGTATACAAGAATATTAATATTAAAGATGAAAGGGGAAAAATATAATAATTATATTACAAAATTGAAACACATTTATTGGTTAAATGAGTTATACGAGTAGGTGCCCCATCTTCATTCAACATTATTTGACAACTTAAACACGGTCTTTCCTCTATGGGAATTTGTAAGTGTCTTCACATTTCTATTACTAGATTATGAATGCCCAATCTGAAACGACACAATAGTTTACGTACATCACTGTTATTCAGTTCAAGTTTTCAATGAGTCGTGAACAATCTGTATGTTCTCAGTTTGTTCTTTCTGTTTGTATTATGATTCTTTCTATTGTCAATATGTAAGTCACTGTGTCAATAATCTATAAAGAAATTTAGTTGTTGTTTATTTACATTGAACCACCTACTTATTAACTATGATAGACTCTTTAAGTTGTGGGTTTGATGAATGAATGGCATGATTATAATATTACAATTATTTCAGTGTATATATATATATATATATATATATATATATATATATATATATATATATATATATATATATATATATATATATATATATATAAACTCAGTATATGTAAAATATCTATGTTGGAGTATACAGTGCTCAATACATATGTATGTAGAGCGGTGTAAATAACACAGTATCAAGCAAGATACAAAGGAGCCGTATTAAACACTGTGATCACATGATCATACATGATCGCAACAGCGTGAAACATTGTGTAACGGCTCCTGTGTATCTTGCTTGATACTGTGTTATATATACACTTTCATTTCCTATGATGAAAACGTGTTTAACTCCGCAGCCCCAGTCTACGCAGCAAGTACTCAAAAACAGCGGATATAAAGATGGCATGGCATATGTCAATAAAAGTGTTGATATAGTAAAGAGGAAAAATAGACAAAGAAATATCATCTGGTTTAATCCACCATATAGTAAAACGGTAAAATCAAACATCGGTAACCAATTCCTCCACTTAATTGAAAAGCACTTCCCTAGAGGTTCTAAACTGCCCAAAATATTTCACAGAGGCAACGTCAAAGTGAGCTATAGCTGCATGGGGAACATGGCATCCATTGTTGAAGCGCACAATGAAAAGATAATGGAACCCGAGAAAAAAGCAGCGAGTGTAGCCTGCAACTGTCGAGTTAAGGACATGTACCCCCTTGGAGGAACAGTAATATCGTGTACAGTGCCAATGTTAAGACCAACGATAGCAACAAGCAATGCATTGGTTTAACGGATAACAGTTTCAAACTCCGACATGCAAACCACAAACAATCCATCACCAATGAGAGATATCACTGCTGTACTGAGCTATCAAAACATATCTGGAACTTGAAAAGGAAAGGTCAAGAGTATACCATCGACTGGTACGGTCTGTCATCACACGCGCACCTTCATATTCTCATGTTTCAAAGCGATGGGATCTCTATCTGGCAGAAAAGCTATGTATCATCTACGCTGACAAATCCCATTTATTAAACAAACGATCTGAATCAATATCAAAGTGCCGACATCAAAATAGATATGTACTGACCAACTTCCACTGTGGCTCCCATATCACGTGAAATTTATGGAATCTTAGAATTGTTTAACCTTAATAGTAGAACATCACTGACTGTACCGTTAGTCGTCCGATGGATGCGAAAGCATGAAACACTGTGTAACGGCTCCTGTGTATCTTACTTGATACTCTACTATTATTGGTAGTTATATATATATATATATATATATATATATATATATATATATATATATATATATATATATATATATATATATATATATATATATATATACACACACAAATGTATATATTGAACACATATTGCCTGGCCATGAGGGCTATAGCACCCGTTTATTACACCCGAGGGACTGTGAGTTACCAGAATCACATGCTATTTCACGAGGCCAAAGTGGATCTATTACATCTACTATCAATAGCTATATTAGTGGATCTTTTATGTCTACCATCAATAGCTATATTATAGGATCTATTATATCTACTATCAATAGCTATATTATAGGATCTATTACGTATACTATCAATAGCTATATTAGTGGATCTATTACATCTACTATCAATAGCTATATTATAGGATCTATTACGTATACTATCAATAGCTATATTAGTGGATCTTTTATGTCTACTATCAATAGCTATATTATAAGATCTATTACGTCTACTATAAATAGCTATATTAGTGGATCTATTACATCTACTATCAATAGCTATATTATAGGATCTATAACGTCTACTATCAATAGCTATATTATAGGATCTATTACATCTACTATCAATAGCTATATTAGTGGATCTATTACATCTACTATCAATAGCTATATTAGTGGATCTATTACATCTACTATCAATAGCTATATTATAGGATCTATTACATCTACTATCAATAGCTATATTATAGGATCTATTATGTCTACTATCAATAGCTATATTATAGGATCTATTACATCTACTATCAATAGCTATATTATAAGATCTATTACATCTACTATCAATAGCTATATTAGTGGATCTATTACATCTACTATCAATAGCTATATTATAGGATCTATTACATCTACTATAAATAGCTATATTAGTGGATCTATTACATCTACTATCAATAGCTATATTATAGGATCTATAACATCTACCATCAATAGCTATATTAGTGGATCTATTACGTCTACTATCAATAGCTATATTAGTGGATCTATTACATCTACTATCAATAGCTATATTATAGGATCTATAACATCTACTATCAATAGCTATATTAGTGGATCTTTTATGTCTACTATCAATAGCTATATTATAAGATCTATTACGTCTACTATCAATAGCTATATTATAGGATCTATAACATCTACTATCAATAGCTATATTATAGGATCTATTACATCTACTATCAATAGCTATATTATAGGATCTATTACATCTACTATCAATAGCTATATTAGTGGATCTATTACGTCTACTATCAATAGCTATATTAGTGGATCTATTACATCTACTATCAATAGCTATATTATAGGATCTGTTACATCTACTATCAATAGCTATATTATAGGATCTATTTTACATCTACTATCAATAGCTATATTATAGGATCTATTACGTCTACTATCAATAGCTATATTAGTGGATCTATTACATCTACTATCAATAGCTATATTAGTGGATCTATTACGTCTACTATCAATAGCTATATTAGTGGATTTTTTATGTCTACTATCAATAGCTATATTATAGGATCTATTACGTCTACTATCAATAGCTATATTAGTGGATCTATTACATTTACTATCAATAGCTATATTAGTGGATCTATTACGTCTACTATCAATAGCTATATTATAGGATCTGTTACATCTACTATCAATAGCTATATTATAGGATCTATTTTACATCTACTATCAATAGCTATATTATAGGATCTATTACGTCTACTATCAATAGCTATATTAGTGGATCTATTACATCTACTATCAATAGCTATATTAGTGGATCTATTACATTTACTATCAATAGCTATATTAGTGGATCTATTACGTCTACTATCAATAGCTATATTATAGGATCTGTTACATCTACTATCAATAGCTATATTATAGGATCTATTTTACATCTACTATCAATAGCTATATTATAGGATCTATTACATCTACTATCAATAGCTATATTAGTGGATCTATTACGTCTACTATCAATAGCTATATTATACGATCTACTACATCTACTATCAATAGCTATATTATAGGATCTATTACGTCTACTATCAATAGCTATATTATAGGATCTATTACGTCTACTATCAATAGCTATATTAGTGGATCTATTACGTATACTATCAATAGCTATATTAGTGGATCTATTACATCTACTATCAATAGCTATATTATAGGATCTATTACGTCTACTATCAATAGCTATATTAGTGGATCTATTACATCTACTATCAATAGCTATATTAGTGGATCTATTACGTCTACTATCAATAGCTATATTAGTGGATCTATTACGTCTACTATCAATAGCTATATTATAGGATCTATTACATCTACTATCAATAGCTATATTAGTGGATCTTTTATGTCTACCATCAATAGCTATATTATAGGATCTATTACGTCTACTATCAATAGCTATATTAGTGGATCTATTACGTCTACTATCAATAGCTATATTATAGGATCTGTTACATCTACTATCAATAGCTATATTATAGGATCTATTTTACATCTACTATCAATAGCTATATTATAGGATCTATTACGTCTACTATCAATAGCTATATTAGTGGATCTATTACATCTACTATCAATAGCTATATTAGTGGATCTATTACGTCTACTATCAATAGCTATATTATAGGATCTATTACGTCTACTATCAATAGCTATATTAGTGGATCTATTACGTATACTATCAATAGCTATATTAGTGGATCTATTACATCTACTATCAATAGCTATATTATAGGATCTATTACGTCTACTATCAATAGCTATATTAGTGGATCTATTACATCTACTATCAATAGCTATATTAGTGGATCTATTACGTCTACTATCAATAGCTATATTAGTGGATCTATTACGTCTACTATCAATAGCTATATTATAGGATCTATTACATCTACTATCAATAGCTATATTAGTGGATCTTTTATGTCTACCATCAATAGCTATATTATAGGATCTATTACGTCTACTATCAATAGCTATATTAGTGGATCTATTACGTCTACTATCAATAGCTATATTATAGGATCTGTTACATCTACTATCAATAGCTATATTATAGGATCTATTTTACATCTACTATCAATAGCTATATTATAGGATCTATTACGTCTACTATCAATAGCTATATTAGTGGATCTATTACATCTACTATCAATAGCTATATTAGTGGATCTATTACGTCTACTATCAATAGCTATATTATACGATCTACTACATCTACTATCAATAGCTATATTATAGGATCTATTACGTCTACTATCAATAGCTATATTATAGGATCTATTACGTCTACTATCATTAGCTATATTATAGGGTCTATTACATCTACTATCAATAGCTATATTAGTTGATCTATTATATCTACTATCAATAGCTATATTATAGAATCTATTACATCTACTATCAATAGCTATATTAGTGGATCTTTTATGTCTACCATCAATAGCTATATTATAGGATCTATTACGTCTACTATCAATAGCTATATTATAGGATCTATTACATCTACTATCAATAGCTATATTAGTGGATCTATTACATCTACTATCAATAGCTATATTATAGGATCTATTACGTCTACTATCAATAGCTATATTATAAGATCTATTACATCTACTATCAATAGCTATATTAGTGGATCTATTACATCTACTATCAATAGCTATATTAGTGGATCTATTACGTCTACTATCAATAGCTATATTATAGGATCTATTACGTCTACTATCAATAGCTATATTAGTGGATCTATTACGTCTACTATCAATAGCTATATTATAGGATCTATTACATCTACTATCAATAGCTATATTAGTGGATCTATTACATCTACTATCAATAGCTATATTATAGGATCTATTACATCTACTATCAATAGCTATATTATAGGATCTATTACATCTACTATCAATAGCTATATTATAGGATCTATTACATCTACTATCAATAGCTATATTAGTGGATCTATTACATCTACTATCAATAGCTATATTATAGGATCTATTACGTCTACTATCAATAGCTATATTATAGGATCTATTACATCTACTATCAATAGCTATATTATAGGATCTATTACATCTACTATCAATAGCTATATTAGTGGATCTATTACGTCTACTATCAATAGCTATATTATAGGATCTATTACATCCACTATCAATAGCTATATTAGTGGATCTATTACATCTACTATCAATAGCTATATTATAGGATCTATTACATCTACTATCAATAGCTATATTAGTGGATCTATTACGTCTACTATCAATAGCTATATTAGTGGATCTATTACATCCACTATCAATAGCTATAATATAGGATCTATTACATATACTATCAATAGCTATATTAGTGGATCTATTACGTCTACTATCAATAGCTATATTAGTGGATCTATTACGTCTACTATCAATAGCTATATTATAGGATCTATTACATCTACTATCAATAGCTATATTAGTGGATCTATTACGTCTACTATCAATAGCTATATTAGTGGATCTATTACATCTACTATCAATAGCTATATTATAGGATCTATTACATCTACTATCAATAGCTATATTAGTGGATCTTTTATGTCTACCATCAATAACTATATTATAGGATCTATTACGTCTACTATAGATAGCTATATTATAGGATCTATTACATCTACTATAAATAGCTATATTATAGGATCTATTACGTCTACTATCAATAGCTATATTATAGGATCTATAACGTCTACCATCAATAGCTATATTAGTGGATCTATTACGTCTACTATCAATAGCTATATTATAGGATCTATTACGTCTACTATCAATAGCTATATTATAAGATCTATTACATCTACTATCAATAGCTATATTAGTGGATCTATTACATCTACTATCAATAGCTATATTAGTGGATTTTTTATGTCTACTATCAATAGCTATATTATAGGATCTATTACGTCTACTATCAATAGCTATATTAGTGGATCTATTACATCTACTATCAATAGCTATATTAGTGGATTTTTTATGTCTACTATCAATAGCTATATTATAGGATCTATTACGTCTACTATCAATAGCTATATTATAGGATCTATTACGTCTACTATCAATAGCTATATTAGTGGATCTATTACGTCTACTATCAATAGCTATATTAGTGGATCTATTACATCTACTATCAATAGCTATATTAGTTGATCTATTACGTCTACTATCAATAGCTATATTATAGGATCTATTACGTCTACTATCAATAGCTATATTAGTGGATCTATTACGTCTACTATCAATAGCTATATTATAGGATCTATTACGTCTACTATCAATAGCTATATTATAGGATCTATTACGTCTACTATCAATAGCTATATTATAGGATCTATTACGTCTACTATCAATAGCTATATTAGTGGATCTATTACGTCTACTATCAATAGCTATATTATAGGATCTATTACGTCTACTATCAATAGCTATATTATAGGATCTATTACGTCTACTATCAATAGCTATATTAGTGGATCTATTACGTCTACTATCAATAGTTATATTTGTGGATCTATTACGTCTACTATCAATAGCTATATTAGTGGATTTTTTATGTCTACCATCAATAGCTATATTATAGGATCTATTACGTCTACTATCAATAGCTATATTATAAGATCTATTACATCTACTATCAATAGCTATATTAGTGGATCTATTACATCTACTATCAATAGCTATATTATAGGATCTATTACATCTACTATCAATAGCTATATTATAGGATCTATTACGTCTACTATCAATAGCTATATTAGTGGATCTATTACGTCTACTATCAATAGCTATATTATAGGATCTATTTTACATCTACTATAAATAGCTATATTATAGGATCTATTACATCTACTATCAATAGCTATATTAGTGGATCTATTACATCTACTATCAATAGCTATATTAGTGGATCTATTACGTCTACTATCAATAGCTATATTAGTGGATCTATTACATCTACTATCAATAGCTATATTAGTGGATCTATTACGTCTACTATCAATAGCTATATTATAGGATCTATTACGTCTACTATCAATAGCTATATTAGTGGATCTATTACGTCTACTATCAATAGCTATATTATAAGATCTATTACATCTACTATCAATAGCTATATTAGTGGATCTATTACATCCACTATCAATAGCTATATTATAGGATCTATTACGTCTACTATCAATAGCTATATTATAGGATCTATTACATCTACTATCAATAGCTATATTAGTGGATCTTTTACATCCACTATCAATAGCTATATTATAGGATCTATTACGTCTACTATCAATAGCTATATTATAAGATCTATTACATCTACTATCAATAGCTATATTATAAGATCTATTACATCTACTATCAATAGCTATATTATAAGATCTATTACATCTACTATCAATAGCTATATTAGTGGATCTATTACATCCACTATCAATAGCTATATTATAGGATCTATTACGTCTACTATCAATAGCTATATTATAGGATCTATTACATCTACTATCAATAGCTATATTAGTTGATCTATTACATCTACTATCAATAGCTATATTATAGGATCTATTACGTCTACTATCAATAGCTATATTATAGGGTCTATTTTACATCTACTATCAATAGCTATATTAGTGGATCTATTACATCTACTATCAATAGCTATATTATAGGATCTATTACGTCTACTATCAATAGCTATATTAGTGGATCTATTACATCTACTATCAATAGCTATAATATAGGATCTATTACGTCTACTATCAATAGCTATATTAGTGGATCTATTACGTCTACTATCAATAGCTATATTAGTGGATCTATTACATCTACTATCAATAGCTATAATATAGGATCTATTACATCTACTATCAATAGCTATAATATAGGATCTATTACGTCTACTATCAATAGCTATATTAGTGGATCTATTACATCTACTATCAATAGCTATAATATAGGATCTATTACGTCTACTATCAATAGCTATATTAGTGGATCTATTACATCTACTATCAATAGCTATATTAGTGGATCTATTACGTCTACTATCAATAGCTATATTATAGGATCTATTACGTCTACTATCAATAGCTATATTATAGGATCTATTACGTCTACTATCAATAGCTATATTAGTGGATCTATTACATCTACTATCAATAGCTATATTAGTGGATTTTTTATGTCTACCATCAATAGCTATATTATAGGATCTATTACGTCTACTATCAATAGCTATATTATAAGATCTATTACATCTACTATCAATAGCTATATTAGTGGATCTATTACATCTACTATCAATAGCTATATTATAGGATCTATTACATCTACTATCAATAGCTATATTAGTGGATCTATTACATCTACTATCAATAGCTATATTAGTGGATCTATTTTACATCTACTATCAATAGCTATATTATAGGATCTATTACATCTACTATCAATAGCTATATTAGTGGATCTATTACATCTACTATCAATAGCTATATTATAGGATCTATTACGTCTACTATCAATAGCTATATTAGTGGATCTATTACATCTACTATCAATAGCTATATTATAGGATCTATTACATCTACTATCAATAGCTATATTATAGGATCTATTTTACATCTACTATCAATAGCTATATTATAGGATCTATTACATCTACTATCAATAGCTATATTAGTGGATCTATTACATCTAATATCAATAGCTATATTAGTGGATCTATTACGTCTACTATCAATAGCTATATTATACGATCTACTACATCTACTATAAATAGCTATATATAGGATCTATTATGTCTACTATCAATAGCTATATTAGTGGATCTTTTATGTCTACCATCAATAGCTATATATTATAGGATCTATTACATCTACTATCAATAGCTATATTATAGGATCTATTACGTCTACTATCAATAGCTATATTAGTGGATCTATTACGTCTACTATCAATAGCTATATTAGTGGATCTATTACATCTACTATCAATAGCTATATTAGTGGATCTATTACATCTACTATCAATAGCTATATTAGTGGATCTATTACATCTACTATCAATAGCTATATTATAGGATCTATTACATCTACTATCAATAGCTATATTAGTGGATCTTTTACGTCTACTATCAATAGCTATATTAGTGGATCTATTACGTCTACTATCAATAGCTATATTATAGGATCTATTACATCTACTATCAATAGCTATATTAGTGGATCTTTTATGTCTACCATCAATAGCTATATTATAGGATCTATTACGTCTACTATCAATAGCTATATTAGTGGATCTATTACATCTACTATCAATAGCTATATTATAGGATCTATTACGTCTACTATCAATAGCTATATTAGTGGATCTATTACATCTACTATCAATAGCTATAATATAGGATCTATTACGTCTACTATCAATAGCTATATTAGTGGATCTATTACGTCTACTATCAATAGCTATATTAGTGGATCTATTACGTCTACTATCAATAGCTATATTATAGGATCTATTACATCTACTATCAATAGCTATATTAGTGGATCTATTACGTCTACTATCAATAGCTATATTAGTGGATCTATTACGTCTACTATCAATAGCTATATTAGTGGATCTATTACATCTACTATCAATAGCTATAATATAGGATCTATTACGTCTACTATCAATAGCTATATTAGTGGATCTATTACGTCTACTATCAATAGCTATATTAGTGGATCTATTACGTCTACTATCAATAGCTATATTATAGGATCTATTACATCTACTATCAATAGCTATATTAGTGGATCTATTACGTCTACTATCAATAGCTATATTATAGGATCTATTACGTCTACTATCAATAGCTATATTAGTGGATCTATTACGTATACTATCAATAGCTATATTAGTGGATCTATTACATCTACTATCAATAGCTATATTAGTGGATCTTTTATGTCTACCATCAATAGCTATATTATAGGATCTATTACGTCTACTATAGATAGCTATATTATAGGATCTATTACATCTACTATAAATAGCTATATTATAGGATCTATTACGTCTACCATCAATAGCTATATTAGTGGATCTATTACGTCTACTATCAATAGCTATATTAGTGGATCTATTACGTCTACTATCAATAGCTATATTAGTGGATCTATTACGTCTACTATCAATAGCTATATTATAGGATCTATTACATCTACTATCAATAGCTATATTAGTGGATCTATTACATCTACTATCAATAGCTATATTATAGGATCTATTACATCTACTATCAATAGCTATATTAGTGGATCTATTTTACATCTACTATCAATAGCTATATTAGTGGATCTATTACGTCTACTATCAATAGCTATATTAGTGGATCTATTTTACATCTACTATCAATAGCTATATTATAGGATCTATTACGTCTACTATCAATAGCTATATTAGTGGATCTATTACATCTACTATCAATAGCTATATTATAGGATCTATTACGTCTACTATCAATAGCTATATTATAAGATCTATTACATCTACTATCAATAGCTATATTAGTGGATCTATTACATCTACTATCAATAGCTATATTATAGGATCTATTACATCTACTATCAATAGCTATATTATAGGATCTATTACGTCTACTATCAATAGCTATATTATAGGATCTATTACGTCTACTATCAATAGCTATATTATAGGATCTATTACATCTACTATCAATAGCTATATTATAGGATCTATTACGTCTACTATCAATAGCTATATTATAGGATCTATTACGTATACTATCAATAGCTATATTAGTGGATCTATTACGTCTACTATCAATAGCTATATTAGTGGATCTATTACGTCTACTATCAATAGCTATATTATAGGATCTATTACGTCTACTATCAATAGCTATATTAGTGGATCTATTACGTCTACTATCAATAGCTATATTAGTGGATTTTTTATGTCTACCATCAATAGCTATATTATAGGATATATTACGTCTACTATCAATAGCTATATTATAGGATCTATTACATCTACTATCAATAGCTATATTAGTGGATCTATTACGTATACTATCAATAGCTATATTAGTGGATCTATTACGTCTACTATCAATAGCTATATTATAGGATCTATTACATCTACTATCAATAGCTATATTAGTTGATCTATTACGTCTACTATCAATAGCTATATTAGTGGATCTATTACATCTACTATCAATAGCTATATTATAGGATCTATTACGTATACTATCAATAGCTATATTATAGGATCTATTACATCTACTATCAATAGCTATATTATAGGATCTATTACATCTACTATCAATAGCTATATTATAGGATCTATTACATCTACTATCAATAGCTATATTATAGGATCTATTACATCTACTATCAATAGCTATATTATAGGATCTATTACATCTACTATCAATAGCTATATTAGTTGATCTATTACGTCTACTATCAATAGCTATATTAGTTGATCTATTACGTCTACTATCAATAGCTATATTAGTGGATCTATTACGTCTACTATCAATAGCTATATTAGTGGATCTATTACGTCTACTATCAATAGCTATATTATAGGATCTATTACGTCTACTATCAATAGCTATATTATAGGATCTGTTACGTCTACTATCAATAGCTATATTAGTGGATCTATAACATCTACTATCAATAGCTATATTAGTGGATCTATTACGTCTACTATCAATAGCTATATTATAGGATCTATTACGTCTACTATCAATAGCTATATTATAGGATCTGTTACGTCTACTATCAATAGCTATATTAGTGGATCTATTACATCTACTATCAATAGCTATATTATAGGATCTATTACATCCACTATCAATAGCTATATTATAGGATCTATTACAGCTACTATCAATAGCTATATTAGTGGATCTATTACGTATACTATCAATAGCTATATTAGTGGATCTATTACGTCTACTATCAATAGCTATATTAGTGGATCTATTACATCCACTATCAATAGCTATATTATAGGATCTATTACATCTACTATCAATAGCTATATTATAGGATCTATTACATCTACTATCAATAGCTATATTAGTGGATCTATTACGTATACTATCAATAGCTATATTATAAGATCTATTACATCTACTATCAATAGCTATATTATAGGATCTATTACGTCTACTATCAATAGCTATATTATAGGATCTATTACATCTACTATCAATAGCTATATTATAGGATCTATTACGTCTACTATCAATAGCTATATTATAGGATCTATTACGTATACTATCAATAGCTATATTATAGGATCTATTACATCTACTATCAATAGCTATATTATAGGATCTATTACGTCTACTATCAATAGCTATATTATAGGATCTATTACGTCTACTATCAATAGCTATATTATAGGATCTATTACGTCTACTATCAATAGCTATATTTAAGCAATAACCCCTGCCGAAGGCGGGTATACACGAGATTTTGGTACAATTCGCGACATATAGCACGAGCCGAATGGCGAGTGCTATATGGAGCGAATTGTACCAAATTCGAGTGTATACCCGCCTTCGGCGGGAGTTATTGCTATTATATTATATCAAAATGTGTGTATATTTCTTCTAAATGTGATTCTGTGGTTATTTATATGCCCGAAAAGGCGAATTCGCACGTACAGAAAAAGATCGTCGGTAATAGATCGTCGGGAACGAGCATATTTTAATGAGTGGATACGTTCATGTAGCCCCCCCACACACACTGCATGAACACAACCATACACTGCATTGCAATGCATTGCATTGCATTGATAAATTACTTTATTTACATCATATAATACATAACGAAAACGCGTTGAAAACTAGCAACAAAGAAAAGGGGGCAAGAGGTCAAAGAAAGTAACAATTTTGTTTTGGATATTTTCATAAGAACAATACAATCTTGTACACTGCTAAAAATAGATGTCTCGGCGTTGAATCGGAGAAAGCGCGAGACAGTAAATCAGAGACACGACGTTACAGTCTACTTTAATTTAATGGGTAACAAATTGAACATTGACCGAACCTGAAAATGTACAGTTTCGAAATAATCCTGACGCACCTTGACTGATGGTTAAAAGTTGAATCGGTGTTGCTTGATTCAACGCGTAACGAGAGTAGGACGCTGAGACGGCTCGTTGCATGGGGAGAACTTGTACCTTATCAGTGATGTTGCAGCCACTGATCGATCGTTGCTTTCGATCGCAAGGTCATCAGTGGAATTATTTGGACTACTGTAACCCAAACTATTGTACAGGATACCTGACACACCTTATTACTCTGGGGAAGTGTTAACTTATTGGTATAAGAACGAACACATTCAGCTTGTATGTACTATTCATATGCTAGTTTAGGGGCCCATTTTACCACTGCCAGCCGTGGTAAAATGGGATTTTACCACAGTTATTATCCAATCAGAATGGCGCATAGTAGCATGATATAATATAATATAGGATCTATTACGTATACTATCAATAGCTATATTATAGGATCTATTACGTATACTATCAATAGCTATATTATAGGATCTATTACATCTACTATCAATAGCTATATTATAAGATCTATTACGTCTACTATCAATAGCTATATTAGTGGATCTATTACGTCTACTATCAATAGCTATATTATAGGATCTATTACGTCTACTATCAATAGCTATATTAGTTGATCTATTACGTCTACTATCAATAGCTATATTATAGGATCTATTACGTCTACTATCAATAGCTATATTAGTGGATCTATTACATCTACTATCAATAGCTATATTATAGGATCTATTACGTCTACTATCAATAGCTATATTAGTGGATCTATTACGTCTACTATCAATAGCTATATTATAGGATCTGTTACGTCTACTATCAATAGCTATATTATAGGATCTATTACGTCTACTATCAATAGCTATATTATAGGATCTATAACATCTACTATCAATAGCTATATTATAGGATCTATTACATCTACTATCAATAGCTATATTATAAGATCTGTTACATCTACTATCAATAGCTATATTATAGGATCTATTACGTCTACTATCAATAGCTATATTAGTGGATCTATTACATCTACTATCAATAGCTATATTATAGGATCTATTACATCTACTATCAATAGCTATATTAGTTGATCTATTACATCTACTATCAATAGCTATATTATAGGATCTATTACATCTACTATCAATAGCTATATTATAGGATCTATTACGTCTACTATCAATAGCTATATTAGTGGATCTATTACATCTACTATCAATAGCTATATTAGTGAATCTATTTTACATCTACTATCAATAGCTATATTATAGGATCTATTACATCTACTATCAATAGCTATATTAGTGGATCTTTTATGTCTACCATCAATAGTTATATTATAGGATCTATTACGTCTACTATCAATAGCTATATTATAGGATCTATTTTACATCTACTATCAATAGCTATATTATAGGATCTATTTTACATCTACTATAAATAGCTATATTATAGGATCTATTACATCTACTATCAATAGCTATATTAGTGGATCTGCTATATGGAGCGAATTGTACCAAATTCGAGTGTATACCCGCCTTCGGCGGGAGTTATTGCTATTATATTATATCAAAATGTGTGTATATTTCTTCTAAATGTGATTCTGTGGTTATTTATATGCCCGAAAAGGCGAATTCGCACGTACAGAAAAAGATCGTCGGTAATAGATCGTCGGGAACGAGCATATTTTAATGAGTGGATACGTTCATGTAGCCCCCCCACACACACTGCATGAACACAACCATACACTGCATTGCAATGCATTGCATTGCATTGATAAATTACTTTATTTACATCATATAATACATAACGAAAACGCGTTGAAAACTAGCAACAAAGAAAAGGGGGCAAGAGGTCAAAGAAAGTAACAATTTTGTTTTGGATATTTTCATAAGAACAATACAATCTTGTACACTGCTAAAAATAGATGTCTCGGCGTTGAATCGGAGAAAGCGCGAGACAGTAAATCAGAGACACGACGTTACAGTCTACTTTAATTTAATGGGTAACAAATTGAACATTGACCGAACCTGAAAATGTACAGTTTCGAAATAATCCTGACGCACCTTGACTGATGGTTAAAAGTTGAATCGGTGTTGCTTGATTCAACGCGTAACGAGAGTAGGACGCTGAGACGGCTCGTTGCATGGGGAGAACTTGTACCTTATCAGTGATGTTGCAGCCACTGATCGATCGTTGCTTTCGATCGCAAGGTCATCAGTGGAATTATTTGGACTACTGTAACCCAAACTATTGTACAGGATACCTGACACACCTTATTACTCTGGGGAAGTGTTAACTTATTGGTATAAGAACGAACACATTCAGCTTGTATGTACTATTCATATGCTAGTTTAGGGGCCCATTTTACCACTGCCAGCCGTGGTAAAATGGGATTTTACCACAGTTATTATCCAATCAGAATGGCGCATAGTAGCATGATATAATATAATATAGGATCTATTACGTATACTATCAATAGCTATATTATAGGATCTATTACGTATACTATCAATAGCTATATTATAGGATCTATTACATCTACTATCAATAGCTATATTATAAGATCTATTACGTCTACTATCAATAGCTATATTAGTGGATCTATTACGTCTACTATCAATAGCTATATTATAGGATCTATTACGTCTACTATCAATAGCTATATTAGTTGATCTATTACGTCTACTATCAATAGCTATATTATAGGATCTATTACGTCTACTATCAATAGCTATATTAGTGGATCTATTACATCTACTATCAATAGCTATATTATAGGATCTATTACGTCTACTATCAATAGCTATATTAGTGGATCTATTACGTCTACTATCAATAGCTATATTATAGGATCTGTTACGTCTACTATCAATAGCTATATTATAGGATCTATTACGTCTACTATCAATAGCTATATTATAGGATCTATAACATCTACTATCAATAGCTATATTATAGGATCTATTACATCTACTATCAATAGCTATATTATAAGATCTGTTACATCTACTATCAATAGCTATATTATAGGATCTATTACGTCTACTATCAATAGCTATATTAGTGGATCTATTACATCTACTATCAATAGCTATATTATAGGATCTATTACATCTACTATCAATAGCTATATTAGTTGATCTATTACATCTACTATCAATAGCTATATTATAGGATCTATTACATCTACTATCAATAGCTATATTATAGGATCTATTACGTCTACTATCAATAGCTATATTAGTGGATCTATTACATCTACTATCAATAGCTATATTAGTGAATCTATTTTACATCTACTATCAATAGCTATATTATAGGATCTATTACATCTACTATCAATAGCTATATTAGTGGATCTTTTATGTCTACCATCAATAGTTATATTATAGGATCTATTACGTCTACTATCAATAGCTATATTATAGGATCTATTTTACATCTACTATAAATAGCTATATTATAGGATCTATTACATCTACTATCAATAGCTATATTAGTGGATCTATTACATCTACTATCAATAGCTATATTAGTGGATCTATTACGTCTACTATCAATAGCTATATTATAAGATCTATTACATCTACTATCAATAGCTATATTATAGGATCTATTACATCTACTATCAATAGCTATATTAGTGGATCTATTACATCCACTATCAATAGCTATATTATAGGATCTATTACGTCTACTATCAATAGCTATATTAGTGGATCTTTTATGTCTACCATCAATAGCTATATTATAGGATCTATTACATCTACTATCAATAGCTATATTAGTGGATCTATTACATCTACTATCAATAGCTATATTATAGGATCTATAACATCTACTATCAATAGCTATATTATAGGATCTATTACATCTACTATCAATAGCTATATTAGTGGATCTATTACATCTACTATCAATAGCTATATTAGTGGATCTATTACGTCTACTATCAATAGCTATATTATAGGATCTATTACATCTACTATCAATAGCTATATTAGTGGATCTATTACATCCACTATCAATAGCTATATTATAGGATCTATTACGTCTACTATCAATAGCTATATTAGTGGATCTATTACATCTACTATCAATAGCTATATTAGTTGATCTATTACATCTACTATCAATAGCTATATTATAGGATCTATTACGTCTACTATCAATAGCTATATTATAGGATCTATTACATCTACTATCAATAGCTATATTAGTGGATCTATTACGTCTACTATCAATAGCTATATTATAGGATCTATTACATCTACTATCAATAGCTATATTAGTGGATCTATTACGTCTACTATCAATAGCTATATTATAGGATCTATTACATCTACTATCAATAGCTATATTAGTGGATCTATTACATCTACTATCAATAGCTATATTAGTTGATCTATTACATCTACTATCAATAGCTATATTATAGGATCTATTACGTCTACTATCAATAGCTATATTATAGGATCTATTACATCTACTATCAATAGCTATATTAGTGGATCTATTACGTCTACTATCAATAGCTATATTATAGGATCTATTACGTCTACTATCAATAGCTATATTATAGGATCTATTACATCTACTATCAATAGCTATATTAGTGGATCTATTACGTCTACTATCAATAGCTATATTATAGGATCTATTACATCTACTATCAATAGCTATATTAGTGGATCTATTACATCTACTATCAATAGCTATATTAGTGGATCTATTACATCTACTATCAATAGCTATATTAGTGGATCTATTACGTCTACTATCAATAGCTATATTAGTGGATCTATTACATCTACTATCAATAGCTATATTAGTGGATCTATTACGTCTACTATCAATAGCTATATTATAGGATCTATTACATCTACTATCAATAGCTATATTAGTGGATCTATTACATCTACTATCAATAGCTATATTAGTGGATCTATTACGTCTACTATCAATAGCTATATTAGTGGATCTATTACATCTACTATCAATAGCTATATTAGTGGATCTATTACATCTACTATCAATAGCTATATTATAGGATCTATTACGTCTACTATCAATAGCTATATTATAGGATCTATTACATCTACTATCAATAGCTATATTAGTGGATCTATTACGTCTACTATCAATAGCTATATTAGTGGATCTATTACATCTACTATCAATAGCTATATTAGTGGATCTATTACGTCTACTATCAATAGCTATATTATAGGATCTATTACATCTACTATCAATAGCTATATTAGTGGATCTATTACATCTACTATCAATAGCTATATTAGTGGATCTATTACATCTACTATCAATAGCTATATTAGTGGATCTATTACATCTACTATCAATAGCTATAATATAGGATCTATTACGTCTACTATCAATAGCTATATTATAGGATCTATTACGTCTACTATCAATAGCTATATTAGTGGATCTTTTACATCTACTATCAATAGCTATATTATAGGATCTATTACATCTACTATCAATAGCTATATTAGTGGATCTATTACATCCACTATCAATAGCTATATTATAGGATCTATTACATCTACTATCAATAGCTATATTATAGGATCTATTACATCTACTATCAATAGCTATATTAGTGGATCTATTACATCTACTATCAATAGCTATATTAGTGGATCTATTACATCTACTATCAATAGCTATATTATAGGATCTATTACATCTACTATCAATAGCTATATTAGTGGATCTATTACATCTACTATCAATAGCTATATTATAGGATCTATTACGTCTACTATCAATAGCTATATTAGTGGATCTATTACATCTACTATCAATAGCTATATTATAGGATCTATTACATCTACTATCAATAGCTATATTAGTGGATCTATTACGTCTACTATCAATAGCTATATTATAGGATCTATTACGTCTACTATCAATAGCTATATTAGTGGATCTATTACATCTACTATCAATAGCTATATTAGTGGATCTATTACATCTACTATCAATAGCTATATTATAGGATCTATTACATCTACTATCAATAGCTATATTAGTGGATCTATTACGTCTACTATCAATAGCTATATTATAGGATCTATTACATCTACTATCAATAGCTATATTAGTGGATCTATTACGTCTACTATCAATAGCTATATTAGTGGATCTATTACGTCTACTATCAATAGCTATATTATAGGATCTATTACATCTACTATCAATAGCTATATTATAGGATCTATTACGTCTACTATCAATAGCTATATTAGTGGATCTATTTTACATCTACTATCAATAGCTATATTAGTGGATCTATTACATCTACTATCAATAGCTATATTATAGGATCTATTACATCTACTATCAATAGCTATATTAGTGGATCTATTACGTCTACTATCAATAGCTATATTATAGGATCTATTACGTCTACTATAAATAGCTATATTAGTGGATCTATTACATCTACTATCAATAGCTATATTATAAGATCTATTACATCTACTATCAATAGCTATATTAGTGGATCTATTACGTCTACTATCAATAGCTATATTATAGGATCTATTACATCTACTATCAATAGCTATATTATAGGATCTATTACGTCTACTATCAATAGCTATATTAGTGGATCTATTACATCCACTATCAATAGCTATATTATAGGATCTATTACGTATACTATCAATAGCTATATTAGTGGATCTATTACATCTACTATCAATAGCTATATTATAGGATCTATTACATCTACTATCAATAGCTATATTATAGGATCTATTACATCTACTATCAATAGCTATATTATAGGATCTATTACGTCTACTATCAATAGCTATATTAGTGGATCTATTACATCTACTATCAATAGCTATATTATAGGATCTATTACATCTACTATCAATAGCTATATTATAGGATCTATTACATCTACTATCAATAGCTATATTATAGGATCTATTACGTCTACTATCAATAGCTATATTATAAGATCTATTACATCTACTATCAATAGCTATATTAGTGGATCTATTACATCTACTATCAATAGCTATATTAGTGGATCTATTACGTCTACTATCAATAGCTATATTAGTGGATCTATTACATCTACTATCAATAGCTATATTATAGAATCTATTACATCTACTATCAATAGCTATATTATAGGATCTATTACATCTACTATCAATAGCTATATTAGTGGATCTATTACATCTACTATCAATAGCTATATTAGTGGATCTATTACATCTACTATCAATAGCTATATTAGTGGATCTATTACATCTACTATCAATAGCTATATTATAGGATCTATTACATCTACTATCAATAGCTATATTAGTGGATCTATTACATCCACTATCAATAGCTATATTATAGGATCTATAACATCTACTATCAATAGCTATATTAGTGGATCTATTACATCTACCATCAATAGCTATACTATAGGATCTATTATGTCTACTATCAATAGCTATATTAGTGGATCTATTACATCTACTATCAATAGCTATATTAGTGGATCTTTTATGTCTACCATCAATAGCTATATTATAGGATCTATTACGTCTGCTATCATTAGCTTTGCCAAGTCTACATGTTTCAAGGACTGTGGAAGCATGGCGAGGTAGCAGTGGCAAAAATTGAGTTTATAAGGTATGGCAGGTAATGTTATGTCGACTTGGGTGAAAATACTTGGTTAAAACCATGCAGGCCTTCGATGGCAATTGGTCAGTTAGCACACTCGATGTCAGTACATTTAGTATACACGAAATTGAGTTGTCATCGAATTTTAGTATGACATGTATTCCTAAATTCCAGTAGTAAATTTATCGCCGTTATCTCGTAACTTTGCAGTCTATATCGTACTTGTCACTCAAACAATTTCCTCTAATTTTTCGTGGCATTTTACAGATACTCCGGACTGTGTACTTAGGGACCGGCCAGTTTCTCCGGCCCCATCTGTAAAACCAAAAACAGGCTGACCCCATCCCCATCACTTAATTCCAAAACATGATGACCCCCCCCCCCCCACACACACACACACACCACCACCACCACCACCACCCCCATATACCATATTCACATTTTATCCTTATTCTTACTCAATGTAACAAGATCCTGGGATAGCACTATCACATAACTATTGGCAACACAGGGTAAATATATGTAAAATGGAGTTTAATAGCATCTAGACCGTGAAAGATGGGGGAAGACTTGAGAAGAGACTATGTATACCTTTCATGTGGGTCCTAGGTCTCCCCTTACAAGTCTTGGAGCTTTAAATTTTTACTCTTAATAGGCAATTTTGAGACTATTCAAACACTTTCAGGCAACTTTACAAGACAGCATCAGCATGTAAAAAGCAACTACATACTACATACTACATACTACATACAAATGTAGGGTTGGCATATTTTTCAAATAAGGCTTAATAGCATCTTGACAGTAAGAGATACAGGGAAGAGCTTGAGACTGGGATATGTCTACTTTTGTGCGGGGGTCGTGTCCTAGGGGCTTCCCCTAGAAGCTCTACTGTATTTTAGTCTTAAAGCCCATTTTTAGGCTATTACGATACTTAACTTTCAGGCAATAATTTCTAAGACAGTACCATCTAGTATCAGAAACTATTATTTATAACTTACATACTTACATAGAGTCGAAATATGTTCTTGATCATTATGGTAAAGTTCAGAACATCTAATGATAGTATCATTGGTAATTGAGATGTGGAGTTTTAAGGCAATTTTAGACTATCTTGGCAACCATTTCACATCATAAAGACAATATCATCTTGAATTAGCATAGGGTGAAAATTCTTTTTTAAAAAGTTTAATACCAATATGACAGTAAAAAGGTTGGTTCGTCTGATCTGATTGTTGGTTTTAATGCACGAGTGACCTCTGGAGGTGAGGGAGTCCTAGGGGTCTCCCCCTAGCAAATCCGGAGGATTTTTGGTTCTATTAAAACAATTTTTACGCTATTCTTAGCCTTTGAGGTAATATTTCAAAGCTTAGAAAGTGTTCGAAGGTAAAGTTAATGTAGGTTTTTAATGAGTTTCCCATGTCGCATAAAAATGGGCCTGTAATATTGGTACAGTGGCATTAATATTGCTTGTATAGTAAAGTCACCGGTATGTTAGAGAACTTTAGGTGGTCATACCTAGTGTATAATACTTAATAGAAACTTGAATCTGATGAGATGTGGTGATTTGTAGTGTCGATAACATGTAGTGTCCAAAATAGAAAGTACATCTACTCTTCATACTGAAAAGTAGAACGATTTAGATAATTCAACTTCAACTTCATGTAAGAAACAGGGACAATAATAAATTATACATGTACCAGTCAGTTCAGACAAGGTTATATGCCATTGTAGAAAAGGATTTTCTTCTTCCATCACAATCCAAAACACAATGACCACCCCCCCCCCCATCCACAATTTTCAAAATGATATGACCCCCCCCCCCCACACACACACACTGCCTATTTCAAAAACAGGGTGATCCCCTCCCCCGGCCGAAGAAACTGGCCGGTCCCTTATTCTATTTTCCAGTGGCTAACGAAATCTCTCCGTGCACTGTGTTTGTATTGCCGGCTACCCTGTCATATTGTATGAATGGTCCTTACCTCTCCATTCCAATGTTAGCAGTCTATTTGTGATACATGTAACGTCTCCACCAAATTAAACTCCTCAAAATATACGAATAGTTCGCTCCGAAAATAGAGGGCGTAAGATTACTTCGTTTTCCGTTTACCGTTTGAAAAACGAAACGGATATGTGGATGACTGTTGTTTATTTTGTATTATTATATTAACTGATTGAAATGAAAATGACAAACCGGCCAGTTTTTCTTACTTCTGTTCTTCATTGATGAATTTCAATTAGCATACTGAAAAGGAATGGTCAGTATATACACTGAGCACGTTTTCCTAAATACACAATATGTAGTTCTTTCAAAGGGATTCAAAATACTCACAATCGCTATAGCTATTTTGTTAGACGACATGTTAGTGACAACGTAACGCACCATTCCAATAATTAATTAATTAATTAATTAGTAAATCATGAACTCGATGAAATGACAACAATTTGTTTCAACCAACATATTCCATGAAAAGAACATCAACCTTCACCGTCTTCTACTTGTGTCTACCCTATATCATTGTGGTCCGGCCCGTCAGTCACGTGATCGCGGCAGGTGAACTCAGTGTATATATTTTTTTCGAAGATTTATTGGCATTTAGTCTGTACAGTTGTTAGATATCAACACAGCCTATCCAAGTACGCTAGTAGATATCCAGTGTATGCTACAACCTATCCGAGTACGTTTAGATAGGAAATATGATGGAAACGTCGTTTTACGAGTTTCGCCATCCAGAGCTTGAGAATATTTTCCTATCGGCGGTTGAGAAAGGTGAAAAGAAAGTGGTGTTAGTAGCCCTTGAACATGCTGATTACTTCGATGTCAATTGTGTTGATGCCAACGGTCGAACTGCTGTGGTGATTGCAGTACAAAATGGAAACATAGGTACGTACACAGTAACATTTTTATTGACTCCTTACAGTAACAATGGGTCGTTGGTAGATGACACTGATGTGGAATACTTTGTAATAAATCGATTTAATTGGTGTAGCCACAACATCTCTAATACAAACTTTACTTGGATAAGAATCTGTTATGAAAAGGCGATAATCTGATTTATACATTAGCTGATTTTTTACAATACGCCTACAACCTTTCTCACTGTACAGTTGTAACCTTGATATATGTTGGAAAGAATACATAGACAACACTACCTACAAGTTTACAGGTAGTCTGTGGAGGTGGATGGAACATATCACAACTCATTATAGTTGATAACTTTTGAAAGGTTTTGGAAGGTTTGATGATTAATAAATAACAAAACAACGCCGTGCAAGGCGTAATGGTTATCTGCGAAACCCACCGGCGTGCAAAATGTAAGAGTTATCTGTGAAATTATACCTACCGCCTTGCAAGGCGTAAGGTATCTGTAAAACCCAACAAATTCGTAACTGTTATCTGCCAAACGTTGAGTAATGTAGTCGTCCAATGCATTGAGTTCTGAAACAACGTACACTTTATTAGGTCGAGTCATTGTCACAAATTTTGGCCTCGGTACTTTCCACAATCTACAACCGTAGTGGCTCAGTTTCATTGATTGTTGTGTTAATTAGGCCAAACAAAAGCAGTTGTTTATTTCTAATAACCCGATCGATCCTAAGGCCTAAACAAAATTGTTTGGTTCCGGTTACCCGACCCCGCCTAATTTTTCACTGCGGACATTTGTTTACGTATTCGAGTTATATGATTTTCATTATGCATTTTGGTCATTATTTATGTCTAGGGACTTCAGTGAAGTAGCATATCAGGAATGACATACAAATATACGAGAGGACAAAACACTTTACCACTATATAAACTTTTAGAACCAGAGAAATATATTTACTGATTTACCAGACAAATACTTGATTTCAGCTATGGCACGTATTAGATGTTCATGTGATAGTCAACTGGACAGTTAAATATAGAAAGAAATGAGAGGATATGTAAGTTTTGTACCAGGAACGATGTAGATTATGAATTGTATTTTATTTTGACATGCCCCTTCTCAGACAGTGTTCGTATCAAATACATTTCACCCCCACCTCCTAGAAAACAGACCATATTACACTTTGATTAAACTTATGCAAACAAGAAACAGATATGAAATTATCGGACTCGCCAAATTTACTTTTAAAAGTGGTAAGAAAAGACAGAATAACAGTGTCATGTATAGTTAAGTGTTTCGTACAGTGTCTCATATTAGTTAAATTAATTTTTGTTAATCGATAACCTTTGAACTGTAAAGTTTATGAGGTGTAAATGTAACAAAAATGCCAGTGGTCTAGTTTATGCTAATAACAAACATTGAAACAAACATTGATATGGCCTAATTATCGAAAAAAATTTAATTGTGTAAATTAACCATTAAGATTATTAGCTACACCAACAAGCTTTAAAAGACACATCGTGACATGCACTACTTTACCATCAATGTATACACTAAATTATTTGAAATTTAAAGCTTGCACTCCAATTGTCACAAATTATCTAATTATCACAAATTACTATTTATGCAAATTGAACACTATGAAAAGTTACATAAAAAACTACATCAAACACGTGTGGTTTGTTATGCTTGGTATATGTACCAAGATAAATGAAATTTGAAATTTGCATTCATAAGATTTATTTACCAAATATCATTAATTATGCCAATTACTCATTAAAACCAAGACTTTATAGGACATGTGTGCTTATTATGGTTTATGTATGTATCAAATATTTGCATGATTAATGATTTTCAGTAATTAAGACATTTCTAAAGAATACACACTGCAAATTACTCATTAATATTTTTAAAAAATATGCCAGCTAGCTTTATAGGACATGTGTGGTTTGTTATGGTTGATGTATGTACCACATGTGGTGGAATTTGAAGTATGTGTTCTTAAGATAATGATTGAATAAATGAATGAATGAATGAAGAAGAGCATGATGTAATACAATTAATAACACACATGCGCTCGGGCAATATTATTACACTCAAACACACACACACACACACACACACACACACACACACACACACACAAATATATATGTACCTTAACAAAAACTCATAATCTGGAGAAACCTTTAGAGAATTAGATATTAAAGCTGTTTAGACGAGTACATTAACGTATTTTCCAAACTCTTTATTTCTGGAAATAGTCAGAGAACCATTAACTCAGTGTGTGTATGAGTACGTTTACTGAATATGTGAATTCTTACATGAATACATTACATTATATGAATACATTGGATTCCAATCTATCAAGATCGCTGCTCTGCTAGGTTTCCTGTCATTTCACATATTCATTGCATGTATTATGCGGACTGTCTTGTGACCTTTCAATCTCTTTCCACCTGCCTTGGAGAGCTGAAGAGGAGAAAGAATGTGTGACAAGTGGAGTAAAATGAATCCTCAACTTGGCTTGTGCGCTAACTCAACATTTTGTTGACTGAGTGCATGGTGTTACCAATAGAAATAAAAATCCCATTTACACTGTTCCATCGTATGAATAGATAGCTACAAAGACGATATAGATCACGTGATAATTCGAGGATAGGTAACATTATAATTTCAATCCAAGTACGAGTCGCCATGGTGATTATATGAATTCCGTTTGATTATTTACAAAAGCACGATGTAGACTGTGAAATGACAGAAATGTCATTCAGAATTACCATTATTGCTATATACTGCATATACATAAAAGTCATTTGATGTGAGATTTAAGGTAATTCGAGAAAAAATTAAGCTGATCATAATGCCTGACCTACCCGGTACCCCTATTTAGTGCTGGGCATGTACTCTCATACGGCCGCAAACGTCAAAAAGATTGATAACGTACGGTGCACTATTCGTATTCAAACTGTGTATGGGTATTGCTTAAGTCAGTTTCCTAAACAAATATGACTGTGAACTTCTACGCCTTAAATATAAGGGAGCCTTCAGTATTTACAAGGGGGAGGGCCGGAGGAATCGGGGGGGGGGGTCACATTTTACAAACCTATTCTTGGGGGAGGGTCATATTTTGCATTACAATATTTGGGGGAGGGTCACATTTTACAAGTGAGATGAGCACTCAAACATTTATTTTTACGAGTACTTTACATGCCAAAATACAAAAATAACCAGATTTAAACTGAATGCCTTCCATAAGGGTAGTCTTCCAATTTCATGATTCATGCAAGAAATGTAGCTCTACATCTGTGATTTTTTCAAATCTCAGTGAAAGTTAGTTGTCAAAAACGTTGTTCAAATACCAGGAAAGCTTGCCATCCTCGACTGCACTCGGATTTTGTGATCCCCTACATACCCAGGATATGTACACCCATTTCCACGGCAAATAATAAATGAAATTGAAACCTGCATAACATTGCTCTTACACATCAGAAAGTTTATTCACTTCATGGTACGGATCATAACAGTTGAACAACTTTAATACAGTGAAGTGATAAGGTATTATTGCCCTACTTTGTCCCTGGGTAAAGTGTATACATTCCTGTTTTGATCACGATTGACAGATGCATCATCTTCTCCAAATACATTGCATGAAAGGTGTGAAGTGAGCAGACGATTGTGACTGTGTATTTTTGCCATAAAGCTTACAGGTGATGTGTATTTTCAGTGCTCACCTCCTTGCTTTGATGTAATAATCTTCAGATTCAATGAAAAAATCAATACAAACACTTCTCAGTGTAGAACGTAAGCATGTATCTATTCCGTAGCTTCCTGGTTTACCTTACATCGATGTTGGTGGCGCACTTTTGAAACAAAGCACATGTGTGACGAGACAATCGATCGATTAATTAAAGCAAATTGCTCATTGATATTCATGGGATTTTTACCAAAACTTAATTAGTTCTTGCCATTACTCAACGGAAGAGTTGTGCCAAATTTTTCGTTTGAATTGAGCAAGCCGTTTTGGAGAAAACGATGACACAGATAGACACACACACACACACACACACACACACACACACATATACACACACAGAGACTTTCACCCATTAATACATCTCTTCCTTACGGAAGAAAAAATACATATATTGTAAGAGAATTGTTTAATAAAATGATGCATTTTGTTGAGTGTACCATCTCACTTTATCACTCACACTGTCTGTGAGTGTTGTTGTTGTTATAAAATGACGGTGGTGGTAGCAGTGATGATGATGACGACGACGACGATGATGATGATGATGATGATGATGATGATGATGACGACAATGATGATGATGATGATTTAGTTTTGAATGTCATAGAGAACACGGACAGTGATACATGTACTGACTCAAGTAGTACCAGTGAGTCTGATTAGAGTGACACTGGTAATGGCAATACTGAAGGTGAAGGTGATGATGATGACAATGATATCGGGGAACTTTTACAAGTGACCAGATCAGACAGAGTATGCACAACATGGAAAGCATGTATTATATACTAACTAGATTGTGTATCATTATAAGAGAAATGTCACTAGTAATTTTTTTTACTGTTTGTCACTTTATATGTACAAATATTGCTTTCTAATACAAAGTCAAAATCATTTAATTTGTATGTATGCATATAATGGGAATATTGATTAACGTTCAGTATATGCAATTGTCATGGGGGGTCATGTTTTACAAAATGGGACAAAGGGGGGGGGGTCACTTTTTACAAATGGAGAATGGATGGAGGGTCATGTTTTTCTTAACAGACCATGTGTGATTTCCTCTGTAAATACCGAAGGCTCCCTAAGGCACAAAATAGGATGTCAAAACAAGAAATGACAAAACTTCAATTATATTGAGATAAATGTTGATCAATCAAATGAAAACGAAAATCTATACCTTAAAAGTACATATGCAACACGTTTTTATCAATGCAGGTGGAATAGGTGTCAGATTTTACAGAAATAGGTTGATAAAACTCAGTTAGTCAAAATTGTATATAAAATGCTTCAGTTTTTTAACGAGTTTTGTGAAGTGGCGTTGAACCAAGGGGTTGTAAACACAGTTTATTTTACCAAATTTATTGAAACAACGCTGCCAGGATATAGATATTCACAGTTGTCAGAGATCATTGTTTCTTTAATCATAGGAAATTCAAACTTGAGGTTTGTCGGAAACGCCATCTTATAGTAATATATAAAGGTTACCTCAGAGAAGCGCTATGTCAGCTGACGATTTCTTGACACACTTTACGCATTGAAACAGATAGACGATTACGAAACAGCCGCCATGGCCAGGAAGGAAATTGTGCACCTTGTGAAAATACTAACATTGAACATGAGTTTCATTTCTATCTTGTATGTTCCTTTCTAACTAATCTAACATTCAAATATATTCCTGGGTATGTTTATGGTATGCTCACTTAAAATAAGTATTTACTTCTACTGCAGAATTCTGATAACATGTGATTTGTGACTTTTTTGTCCCCGTACAATTACTTTCCAAATAGTGCACATTGCATCCTACTGAGGGATTTTATTTACAGTAATGTACTACATTAAGGCCAATTGCCTATTGTATTTGAATAAATTATGATTATTGTTGTTGTTGTTGTTGTTATTATTATTATTAGTAGTAGTAGTAGTATTGTTGTTGTTGTTATTATTATTATTATTATTATTATTATTACAAGGGGTTTAATATTATATAATGATAACAAAATATTAGGACTTTAGAAGAATGTCACTTTCGGTTGTTGTTTAGGAGACGTAATAAAAGTTGAAGTTTGAGACCCACAACTAAGGCCCGTATAACTGACTGACTGACTGACTGACTGTGACCTCACATATTTTTGACTAGGGCCAACTGCATTATTCTGTAATGATTAATACATCTGTCGATGACATTCCCTGAAAACCATATGTGCAATGTGCCTTGCTGTTAACCTATGTGCAATGTGCCTTGCTGTTAACCTATGTGCAATGTGCCTTGCTGTTAACCTATGTGCAATGTGCCTTGCTGTTAACCTATGTGCAATGTGCCTTGCTGTTTACCTATGTGCAATGTGCCTTGCTGTTAACCTATGTGCAATGTGCCTTGCTGTTAACATATGTGCAATGTGCCTTGCTGTTAACCTATGTGCAATGTGCCTTGCTGTTAACCTATGTGCAATGTGCCTTGCTGTTAACCTATGTGCAATGTGCCTTACTGTTCTGAAGGCGTCGCTGTTTGCTAACCAGCGGAGACTTTCATAACACACAGTAATAGTTATTGCTTGTCTCTCTGCGATTTCATGTAATACAGTCCAAATTAATAATTTGTACGGTATTCCATAAAGCATTTTGTCAGCAGTTGACAGGTACAATATTGATCGGTTATACAGTGTTTCAAAATTTACTGAAAAGAATGCCGATTTCCGATCTCTAGCTGGTGTGGGTGATAACATTTGAGATTTTTGACAAGCCCTTCTAAAGTAGTATGGTTGTAATCTTTGTAATTTCTGTCACAAAATCAATTTAGATTTACTGTGTCACACTAGACCTATGTCATGTCCTGAATTGCCCGAATTGGATTATACATGTACGTTCCACTGCTCAACTAAACCCTGAATTTCGGAAAATGTGAACAAACACCCTCAGTGTAGCATCACTTCGATTTGTTTATTTGCTTTGATGATAGAGATAATTTCAAAAATCGTGAATCTAATTTATTCATGATTAAAAAGAAATATTTAATATACTGTATGAATTTATATCACCTACCAATGTTCTAGTATTACAAACATCAAAACATGACATTATTTATATAATTATATCATTTTGAAAGTATTGGCCTAAAATGGTTGTTTGCTTCACTCATAAATGCCTGACTGCCGTACACAATGTCACCATTATAGAGAACGAAAGTGATTTAGGATTTTTTCCTTCAAAGTCATTATCCTAACAGTGGATTAGTCCTAGCAACAGACTAGTCCTAGCAAAGGATTAGTTTTAGCAATGGATTATCAGTTTATGCTGTACAGGTTCTCTGCTTTTAATTGGTTAGACTATACCAAAATAAATTCGAGGTCAGAAATCAAGAAGTCAAACAGAAGTCAAACCTTATTTTCTCTCTCTATTCTCATTTCGTTCTAGCATCTCTCATCATCAATATCATTAATATTCGACACTGTCCATTGACATATGCAGTTTGCTTGACTACTCTTCATTGACAAAAGCTTTCACAATTCCCATTAGAAATTGACAGACTAGCTAGTCGTAATATTCTTTCAATGCTTATGAATAAAGAATAATGTGCGAGGAAAGTCACAGTATAGGATGCATGCAACGAAGCACATCGTAATGTACAGAAATAGCAAGAGGTCAGACAATCCCAGTATATATCTGATGGCACCATATATCGCACTACTGACGACAACCTCCTGTTAACAGCACATGACTGATTATTCTTGGTTCTCCTTCGATCCACATGGCATCGCATCGCATCACATCACATCATATCACACCACACCACATCACATCACACCACATCACATCACATCACATCACATCGCAGCGCATCGCATCGCATCACATCGCATCGCATGACACCACAACATATCACACCACACCACACCACATCACATCACAAAATATCACATCAGACCACATCACACCACACCACAACACACAACATATCACGTCACATCACATCACATCACATCACAGCATATCACATCACATCACATCACATCGCATCACATTACACTACATCACATCACATCACATCACATCACATCACATCACATCACACCACAACATATCCCATCATATCACACCACATCTCATAAACCACACCACACCGCATCTCTTTACACCATATCACATCATATCACATTACATTACATCAAACCACAGTACAAAACATCATGCAACAACACAATGCCACATGACATGGTATACAACACTACACATGTCTAACCTGCACTATAGACTGATACCACAATGCATTATACCACATCACACCACACCCGGTCAAAATACATCACACAACGAACGTGACAACTCATTGCATCAATATTCTTGTTTTCTGCATTTTGTAGGGTAAACTTCATTCTTAATTAGAAATGGCGCCTACCTTGAATGCTTGTCGAAATCTCGCTGAGAAAATTATAGAAAGTACAAAACAACCCCAAAATAAAGCTTCAGTGTTTCTAACATATGTTATGTATTGAAAGGGTTAAACAGTAAGATAGGTGTCTTACCATTACGGACATTGAATGGTGATATATTTATGAACACATAGATTGAGACAAGCTGACATTATCGGTGAATTAGTTGTTAACATCACATAAACTGTATATGACATATCATACTACTCTATTTGTCATTCGCTAAATCCACAAAGGAGTTTAGTTCCTTGTTTCACTAAACACAACACGACTGAGTGTCGTAAATAGCGTTCAGCATGATTTAGACATGTTCAATCTGTATGCCTCAGGGGCATTGGCAGAGTATTTCACTGTGGTCTCCAGGGAAATTATCGATATATTCTGACTCTCACCTCTATATTAACGTGGTCTGCATTCGACAGTTAAGTGTTCCATACTTTGCATAAAAGAATTTAAACCTATCCAATCTTCAAAGAAAGTCATCAAGAAATGATAAGTTAAAAAATACTTGTCAACTTGATGTATAATAGATAATGGACCTTCAAATTTAGAATCACTCTAAAACTAAACTTTAAAATAAATACTTTTCGTATTGTAGATTCTTACATTGATCAACACATTTTCGACATGTGTGCAGAAAACGACACATCATACCTTGACTATACATTTATTACATTTTATGACTTTGGCATCCATTGTTTATTAGAAGTCGTGTATATTTTTGACAATAATTTGAATGCATTTCTTTGTATTTAATGACTATACTCGACGTGTGAATTGAAGATAAATAAATGCAACTTTTCCGGATTATACAAGAAATGCAATCAATACTGGTAAATTAGAATAGCGGTAAACTATTTACAATATTAGTACGTGTTGCCATGCAAACATGATACCTAAGACATTTCAGTCTGTTGCACCTTTCCTTATTTCATTTCATATTAAACTCGAATTTCATTTCCTTTCTCAATAGTAACACACGTTTTGAAGAATAGGCGATAACACCAATTAAAAATTGGGACTGTATTCTCAACAGTTTATTGTATGTCAATCTAAGTATTGACTTTCCATATATTACACATGTTACAATAATGGATGATGAGTGCAAACTCCGATCCGAGAATCTTGACGCAAATTAGTTCATGATGGCCATTTAGGTTCACTTCGTTCGTGTCACATATCAAGGTGAGGTCTCAGTACACTTCGTTCGTGTCACATATCAAGGTGAGGTCTCAGTACAGTACTGAGATATAAAGCTGATTTGCCCATTCACAGAACTTTCCTATTACTCCCCCCCCCCCCCACACACAAAGACACTCATTAGGTATAAAGCTTTCTATGTAGTGTCAAATCCTATGTTAATGACTTGTTCTAAACTTAACAGACTATATCTGATTCATATATAAACAGTATAACTGACTCTTAGTAAAGGATATACCTTCACAAGTATCTAGTCATCGTTCATATCATAAAACTCCAAACTTAGCCGACAACGGTTCTTTCATATCTTTAAACCTCTAACAAACACTACATTCACCCCTTCATATCATTAAACAACCGAATTTATCCATAGTCAACCCTTCATATCATTAAACATCCAATTTCACCTACAACCACCCCTTCGTACCATCAAACCTCTAGCCTTACCCATTATCATTCCATCTCGAGTCATCTCTTCATATCATTAAACATCCAATTTCACCTACAACCACCCCTTCGTACCATCAAACCTCTAGCCTTACCCATTATCATTCCATCTCGAGTCATCTCTTCATATCATTAAACATCCAATTTCACCTACAACCACCCCTTCGTACCATCAAACCTCTAGCCTTACCCATTATCATTCCATCTCGAGTCGACTAGTCATCTCTTCATATCATTAAACATCCAATTTCACCTACAACCACCCCTTCGTACCATCAAACCTCTAGCCTTACCCATTATCATTCCATCTCGAGTCATCTCTTCATATCATTAAACACCCAATTTCACCTACAACCACCCCTTCGTACCATCAAACCTCTAGCCTTACCCATTATCATTCCATCTCGAGTCATCTCTTCATATCATTAAACACCCAATTTCACCTACAACCACCCCTTCCTACCATCAAACCTCTAGCCTTACCCATTATCATTCCATCTCGAGTCATCTCTTCATATCATTAAACACCCAATTTCACCTACAACCACCCCTTCGTACCATCAAACCTCTAGCATTACCCATTATCATTCCATCTCGAGTTCAACCCTTCCTATCAGTAAACCAACGTCACCCACTAGATTCAACCATTCATATTAGTAAACACTCAACGTCACCCACTAGATTCAACTCTTCATTTCACTAAACACTCAACGTCACCCACTAGATTCAACCATTCATATTAGTAAACACTCAACATCACCCACTAGATTCAACCCTTCATTTCACTAAACACTCAACGTCACCCACTAGATTCAACCATTCATATTAGTAAACACTCAACATCACCCACTAGATTCAACCCTTCATTTCACTAAACACTCAACATCACCCACTAGATTCAACCCTTCATTTCACTAAACACTCAACGTCACCCACTAGATTCAACCATTCATATTAGTAAACACTCAACATCACCCACTAGATTCAACCATTCATATCACTAAACACTCAACATCACCCACTAGATTCAACCCTTCATATCACTAAACACTCAACATCACCCACTAGATTCAACCCTTCATTTCACTAAACACTCAACGTCACCCACTAGATTCAACCCTTCATATCACTAAACACTCAACGTCACCCACTAGATTCAACCCTTCATATCACTAAACACTCAACGTCACCCACTAGATTCAACCCTTCATTTCACTAAACACTCAACGTCACCCACTAGATTCAACCATTCATATTAGTAAACACTCAACGTCACCCACTAGATTCAACCATTCATATCACTAAACACTTAACATCACCCACTAGATTCAACCCTTCTTATCACTAAACACTCAACATCACCCACTAGATTCAACCCTTCATATCACTAAACACTCAATGTCACCCACTAGATTCAACTTTTCATATCAGTAAATACTCAAACGTCACCCACTAGATTCAACCCTTCATTTCACTAAACACTCAACGTCATGCACTAGACGTCATTCAGCTCCCCTTCGTCCCCTTTAGCTCACAGCAAAAATGCGCCCCCCCCCCCCGTTTTGCCATTTGAAAGACTGTGCCTGTGCATGGTCCCTGGCTTGTAGTCTGGGATATTATTATCACAGAATCTGGCAGCCATATTTGATTCTGTTTCTTCATTATAACTGAGTATTGGTTTGAGCATTCTTGAACAGATTAACAGTAAACGTTTAAGATTGTTATCTCCGGATTGTATGCCAGTAGAGATGTATACAAGACGAGTACATGTATGGGATATTCTTTGTTTTGTGATTAATATACTACAAGACATCGATTATTCAGATTGATTGTACAAGTTAACAATTCGTCAAACGCAAACGAAAATATTCAATGAATTTGGATTAATAATTAAGGGAATGTACTTGCAGTATGATGTCAATAATAACTTCATGTCCGTATTTAATATATTAAACAGTTCTCAAAACCAAGAATAACTAGGTACGTATTCAATGTGCAAAAATAATGCTGACAACCAATGTTATACCTGTATGTCCGTATTCAATGTGCTAAACAATGCTGACAGCCAATAGAATGCACGTATGTCCATATTCAATGTGCTAACCAACGCTGACAGCCAATAGGATGCATGTATGTCCGTATTCAATGTGCTAACCAACGCTGACAGCCAATAGAATACATGTATGTCCGTATTCAATGTGCTAACCAACACTGACAGCCAATAGAATACACATATGTCCGTATTCAATGTGCTAACCAACGCTGACAACCAATAGAATACATGTATGTCCGTATTCAATGTGCTAACCAAAACTGACAGCCAATAGAATACATGTATGTCCGTATTCAATGTGCTAACCAACACTGACAGCCAATAGAATACACATATGTCCGTATTCAATGTGCTAACCAACGCTGACAACCAATAGAATACATGTATGTCCGTATTCAATGTGCTAACCAAAACTGACAGCCAATAGAATACCTCTATGTCCGTATTCAATATGTTTGACTGTCAATATTAAAAGATAAACAAGAGATTCTTGAATATCTGCGTTCGTTTACCAGTTTGGAAAACCTATATAATTCCTTTCTACCAATATCTTTAACTATGACGTAACAAAAATGTATAGAAGAGAGATACATTTGTTATTCATCATCACGTACAATATATTACTAACAGCGTCTGTTTTTAACAGTTTTTGAAGTAACGTGTTAACATTTTAGCACTCTGGGAAGTTTTAGCATTTTCATAAAATCTACCTGTATCGAACAGTAGACATGGCACATGATGTACACAGTAATTCACCCATACATAAAAATTAACTCAATGAAAAGAAAAAAACATTAAAGAAGAAAAAAAGAAGAACAAGTGCTGAACTTTGAGGAAAATAGATGTAGACAAAATGTTGACAACTTCATTGAATTACAGTGACGAACTCTGTGAATTGGATGGTATAGTCAATAACACTCTTTCAATTCTCGATTGCCTATCTGATGTGTGTTGGCATGCTACTTTCACCGAATCTGTACACAGCTGTCTTGCTTAAATGAATTAATGGTAAAGGCCTTGCGTTCCCATAGCAATGAAGATGTCAGACGTTCACACGTCTGTTTACACAGTTGGATGGACAATAGATCTCACTAGTAAACGATAAAATTGTCATATCTATGTAGCTGAATTAATATTACTTTTAAATTACAATACAGAATGAACACATTGATAATGTTGTACATAAGTTATGACATTTCTTGGTTTGTAAAAACAATGTTCATAGAATTGACAGATATATCATTTATAGTATACCACACACACACACACACACACACACACACACACACACACACACACACATATATATATATATATATATATATATATATATAATTATATATATATATACACACACATACATACATACATACATACATACATACATACATATACAACCACGTCTATCATTTATAGTATGCCACATATACAACCACGTCTATCATTTATAGTATACGACATATACAACCACGTCTATCATTTATAGTATGCCACATATACAACCACGTCTATCATTTATAGTATACGACATATACAACCGCGTCTATCATTTATAGTATGCCACATATACAACCACGTCTATCATTTATAGTATGCGACATATACAACCACGTCTACCATTTATAGTATGCCACATATACAACCACGTCTATCATTTATAGTATACGACATATACAACCACGTCTATCATTTATAGTATACGACATATACAACCACGTCTATCATTTATAGTATGCCACATATACAACCACGTCTACCATTTATAGTATGCCACATATACAACCACGTCTATCATTTATAGTATACCACATATACAACCATGTCTATCATTTATAGTATGCCACATATACAACCATGTCTATCATTTATAGTATGCCACATATACAACCACGTCTATCATTTATAGTATGCCACATATACAACCACGTCTATCATTTATAGTATGCCACATATACAACCACGTCTATCATTTATAGTATGCCACATATACAACCTCGTCTATCATTTATAGTATGCCACATATACAACCACGTCTATCATTTATAGTATGCCACATATACAACCATGTATATCATTTATAGTATGCCACATATACAACCACGTCTATCATTTATAGTATGCCACATATACAACCACGTCTATCATTTATAGTATACCACATATACAACCACGTCTACCATTTATAGTATGCCACATATACCACCACGTCTATCATTTATAGTATGCCACATATACAACCACGTCTATCATTTATAGTATGCCACATATACAACCACGTCTATCATTTATAGTATGCCACATATACAACCACGTCTATCATTTACAGTATGCCACATATACAACCACGTCTATCATTTATAGTATACCACATATACAACCACGTCTATCATCGTCGCTTGGTCTTTCCTTTTTACATCCACATGATCAACTGTTCTCTTTTTCAAGTCCAAGATTTCATCGCATTAATATGTTAAAGTTATCTTTGTAAAGTATGTATGCCTTTGATCGATACAGTCCCTAAGTAATCCTGCAGTTAATAAGCTTATGAAATACACAGTCGTTGCCATTACCCAATTTTACCTTACATTACATTATTACAGTCCCTAAGTAATCCTGCAGTTAATAAGCTTATGAAATACACAGTCGTTGCCATTACCCAATTTTACCTTACATTACATTATTACAGTCCCTAAGTAATCCTGCAGTTAATAAGCTGATGAAATACACAGTCGTTGCCATTACCCAATTTTACCATTCATTATTACATTCATACAAATATTTATCAACGACCAGAGACCTTTCATCAGGTAGTCATATCTTATAACTTAATGACTCCATTCAGTAATGATTCTATTGTGATTCTGTATCTGCGTCTGTGCCTAATGATCGAATGGCGGCGATACCCTCCTGATCCAAACGCCAATATTGAGGCATTGTGCATAACTGAATGGAACTATATCTGAATGATATGTACGCAACACCATTATCTTGAGTAGATGGGTTGTTGATATCATAAATATATTGACAAAATAAGACGAAGTCAGGGGCAACAATCAAATTTGAATTACGTTGATTATTAAAACACCTCTTTTTGAGATTATTTTAGGGTTATAGCTCTCAATGTAAATGGATTGCAAAATTGTTTTTCAATTTGAATGTTACATTTATTAAAAGACAATATCACTGTACAATGATAAATACTTAGTGTGCTACATTAATGTTTCAGTGAACTTTTTACAAGTCAAGTTGCAAATTTACCATGTACTGACGTTATCTTTGGTCTGTGTTTTGTATTTGCAATATTTGTTGTCATCAAAAGTAATGTATATAGCAAGGTTATATATACACATTTAAAGTAAACACAATTTGCAAACGCCATAATTTCTCGTCAAACATATAAAGTATGTTGATTAGACTGCTGATGGTATAAAATGATGCATGAAATAAATTTCAAGAAAATATAAACATTAAGTTATTGGTTATATCAGGAAAACAGTTTGGGACACTGCATATGTTAACGCAACCACCACTAAACACGTAAACATCGACCACCACTAAACACGAAAACATCGACCACCACTAAATACGTAAACATCGACCACCACTAAACACGTAAACATCGACCACCACTAAATACGTAAACATCGACTACCACTAAACACGTAAACATCGACCACCACTAAACACGTAAACATCGACCACCACTAAACACGTAAACATCGACCACCAGTAAATACGTAAACATCGACCACCACTAAACACGTAAACATCGACCACCACTAAACACGTAAACATCGACCACCACTAAATACGTAAACATCGACCACCACTAAATACGAAAACATCGACCACCACTAAACACGTAAACATCGACCACCACTAAACACGTAAACATCGACCACCACTAAACACGTAAACATCGACCACCACTAAACACGTAAACATCGACCACCACTAAATACGAAAACATCGACCACCACTAAACACGTAAACATCGACCACCACTAAACACGTAAACATCGACCACCACTAAACACGTAAACATCGACCATCACTAAACACGAAAACATCGACCACCACTAAATACGAAAACATCGACCACCACTAAACACGTAAACATCGAGCTCTTAGGTTATCTTCTTATTTGTCCTGAGATTTTCCCAGCTTCTGCTATTTCCTCTTTCTTACTAAATAGTTTATGGTTAATTGGCCTCAATTTATTGAAGTATATCATAATACTTGTTTTATAAATAAAGAAGAGTATAATCATATGCTTTAAGTAAAAAAAGTCATTTCTGAATCAGCATTTGATGGGATATGTATGCTTTTAGGTTCAAATGTTACAGAGGAGTATAAAAGGCCAGGTTAGTATTGAATCTTCCATGTATTTCATCCTTAGTGGATTAATTTTTATTTCATATTCGTTATACTAGGTTAGTATTGAATCTTCCATGTATTTCATCCTTAGTGGATTAATTTTTATTTCATATTCGTTATACTAGGTAAGTATTGAATCTTCCATGTATTTCATCCTTAGTGGATTAATTTTTATTTCATATTCGTTATACTAGGTTAGTATTGAATCTTCCATGTATTTCATCGGGGGGGGGGGGTAATTTTTATTTCATATTCGTTATATTAGGTTAGTATTTAATCTTCCATGTATTTCATCCTGGGGGGGGGGGGATTTTTATTTCATATTCGTTATACTATACCAATGTCATTTACCTGTATATGCATTACTTTCTTAATGAAAATATATGCACTTCCTCTTGAAAGGAACAGTTACATACCTAAAGTAGCCTTGTATCAGAAATAGAACATTAAAAAAAATTAGTTTTATTACAAAGATAAAATCCAGGAAGCGACGGCAAATAGTGTGGACATTGTCTACATATAGATCAATAATTCCATCAACTATTCACAATGTGTTAACATAAACGTTATTACCCGTTTATAGATCTCATTTTGACTGAAATGGATTTGAGTCATTCTTAAAACAATTGTACTATTCAAAGTCATAATAGTAGCTATTGAAATAGAATTATTAGATGACACTTTCAACGGATTAAAATACACTGTCTATGTATATATTGAATGTAGGAACAGTATAGGGCAATGCCGTCAATAACAATAACAGTCAAGCTTAAGGGAAATAATATACCCATTTGGTATGTATGAGTTCAATATATTTCAAATACAATTTACCCTATCGAACATGTACACGTACCCTTTCTCTACGTGATATCAGATCGCGTTTAGAGGTTCACGTGTACACATAGTATTTTGTGTGCAGTATATTGAAATAAGTCATTAGACCCAACACTTTGGTAAATCCCAGTATTAAAAACGCATATGGTAATTTGGATCGATGTCACCGAATGGCTCTTCAATGGAAATAGTTCATATTTGATATACATTTGTGAAGCAATGCACATTTATGGTAAAAGCAATTTGGCACATTATCGATTAAGAGTTAAGAGACAAAGACACAGCAATAAGTAAGATATTAGATAGGGCTAGTAAGATTTGATAAGTGCATGGTAGACAATGTGTATCGATCAAAGGCATACATACTTTATAAAGACAACTTTAACATATTAACGCGATGAAATCTTGGACTTGAAAAAGAGAACAGTTGATCATGTCGACCAAACGTTAACAAATCTTTTGATGCACGGATAATTAGTGGCTGCACGGATAATTAGTGGCTGAAACGTGTATGCGTATAGTTTAGATTTCTCCTCACACTTATTTAGTTTCTTTGTAATCTTTTATTCCATTTTGCTATGCAGATAAACTGACAAAAGCTGATATTCATCACGGCAGCAGACAGCATAGAAAAGAAAGTGCACATCAATTGAACAACTGCTTTCGAAATAGTTTCGATTGTAAAGTTATCCTGTTAAACCTATTCTCAATTTGGGTTGATGACATGTAGTACATGGTGACTGCAGCTCACGATGTAACTGACGTCGAGATGATTTCAATGATACACTGCATGTACTAAACAAGTATGATTATAGCTAGTGTTTGTGTTAGAACAATGGAATGTATACTGATTATGGTTAATCTCTCTCTTAAGTTTCACCGATTAAAAATCTAATGATTTAAGCTACACCTCTAGTTTACCAATACACCGTAACGTGTTTGATTCTGAAATCTCGTTTACCAATACACCGTAACGTGTTTGATTCTGAAATCTCGTTTACCAATACACCGTAACGTGTTTGATTCTGAAATCTCGTTTACCAATACACCGTAACGTGTTTGATTCTGAAATCTCGTTTACCAATACACCGTAACGTGTTTGATTCTGAAATCTCGTTTACCAATACACCGTAACGTGTTTGATTCTGAAATCTCGTTTACCAATACACCGTAACGTGTTTGATTCTGAAATCTCGTTTACCAATACACCGTAACGTGTTTGATTCTGAAATCTCGTTTACCAATACACCGTAACGTGTTTGATTCTGAAATCTCGTTAACCAATACACCGTAACGTGTTTGATTCTGAAATCTCGTTTACCAATACACCGTTACAGTAACGTGTTTGATTCTGAAATCTCGTTTACCAATACACCGTAACGTGTTTGATTCTGAAATCTCGTTTACCAATACACCGTTACAGTAACGTGTTTGATTCTGAAATCTCGTTTACCAATACACCGTAACGTGTTTGATTCTGAAATCTCGTTTACCAATACACCGTAACGTGTTTGATTCTGAAATCTCGTTTACCAATACACCGTAATGTGTTTGATTCTGAAATCTCGTTTACCAAACACCGTAACCTGTTTGATTCTGAAATCTCGTTTACCAAACACCGTAACCTGTTTGATTCTGAAATCTCGTTTACCAATACACCGTAACCTGTTTGATTCTGAAATCTCGTTTACCAATACACCGTAACGTGTTTGATTCTGAAATCTCGTTTACCAATACACCGTAATGTGTTTGATTCTGAAATCTCGTTTACCAAACACCGTAACCTGTTTGATTCTGAAATCTCGTTTACCAAACACCGTAACCTGTTTGATTCTGAAATCTCGTTTACCAATACACCGTAATGTGTTTGATTCTGAAATCTCGTTTACCAATACACCGTAACGTGTTTGATTCTGAAATCTCGTTTACCAATACACCGTAACGTGTTTGATTCTGAAATCTCGTTTACCAATACACCGTAACGTGTTTGATTCTGAAATCTCTTTTACCAATACACCGTAACGTGTTTGATTCTGAAATCTCTTTTACCAATACACCGTAACGTGTTTGATTCTGAAATCTCGTTTACCAATACACCGTAACGTGTTTGATTCTGAAATCTCGTTTACCAATACACCGTAACCTGTTTGATTCTGAAATCTCGTTTACCAATACACCGTAACGTGTTTGATTCTGAAATCTCTTTTACCAATACACCGTAACGTGTTTGATTCTGAAATCTCGTTTACCAATACACCGTAACGTGTTTGATTCAGAAATCTCGTTTTTCAAAACAGAAAAAAGAACACAGTTAATTAGTAAAAGTAAGGCAGACTTGAAATTTGGGGTTATTTTATTTCCCACAATATTCATACACTTAATTATCTCTTGATAGTTTGACGTAATGTACCGATTCTGTCTCAAACATATAAGTTGAATAAGGTAACGATACAATAATGTGAAGCGTTTTCTATCTAAATTTAAGTGGCCTAAATTGTCTTTATACAGAGAGTTGGCAGGTCACAGGTAATTGGTCCCACGTGACTATATAACATTGCTTACACAAGACACCATCATGAGATACTGTCTCTATAGTAACGTAATTCGTTACGGTACTTACACACCATGTATAGTAGTCATCAATGTTAGTGAGCAGATCGTGAATGTACCATAGCCACTTCACGGGAACTGTGAATATTTGTATAAACACCAGCCGTATCACAGAGTGAACAAAACTGGCAATTTGTAGTAGAATGCTATAAGTTTATCAAATTACAATATCATAACTTATTGATTCTCATATGTTGTCTACATCAATTCTTGTATATTGCTATCAGTACATTGAGTGTGTACTAATTACATTGTATGTCAAATCGTTTGTGTATACCGCATGTTATTTCATTCATTTGTTATCATATCCACAGTCAGTCGGACTACAGACAGACAGTCGGAAAACCACCGAACCACTTCCCATTTACTGAGATTAAAGACCTTGAAAGAAATATGAGTGAAAGATTAAATTTCAGAATGTCGCACTTTTACTAATGTAATAAATAACTTACCACGGCCGTTAGCTTTAAATCTAATTTACTATTGAGTGTACATAATGTTTGACGTTGTGGCAATCACTTCCTCAACCAAGATTCAAATTGTTCCTAACTTATCTGTATGACACGTGTAGTAACTCCGGCTGTAATTCAATGTTAACAATGAGATACAGCACATTTTTACAAATTATTATTACAATAAGTAAAAGATAATTTATTTCGGAAAATAGACAAAAACTACTTGTGTACTGGAGAATAGACAAAAACTACTCGTGTATTGGAGAATAGACAAAAACTACATATGTATTGGGAATAGACAAAAACTACTTTTGTATTGGACAATAGACAAAAATCACTTGTGTATTGGAGAAACTACTCGTGTATTGGAGAATAGACAAAAAATACTTGTGTATTGGAGAATAGAAAAAACTACTCGTGTATTGGGGAATAGACAAAAACTACTTGTGTATTGGAGAATAGACAAAAACTACTTGTGTATTGGAGAATAGACAAAAACTACTTGTGTATTGGAGAATAGACAAAAGCTACTCGTGTATTGGAGAATAGACAAAAACTACTTGTGTATTGGAGAATAGACAAAAACTACTTGTGTATTGGGGAATATACAAAAACTACTCGTGTATTGGAGAATAGACAAAAACTACATATGTATTGGGGAATAGACAAAAACTACTTGTGTATTGGAGAATAGACAAAAATCACTTGTGTATTGGAGAATAGACAAAAACTACATGTGTATTGGGTAGACAAAAACTACTCGTGTATTGGCGAATAGACAAAAACTACTTGTGTATTGGGGAATAGACAAAAACTACTTTTGTATTGGGGAATAGACAAAAACTACATGTGTATTGGAGAAAAGAGAAAAACTACTTGTGTATTGGAGAATAGACAAAAACTACTTGTGTATTGGAGAATAGACAAAAACTACTTGTGTATTGGGGAATAGACAAAAACTACTTGTGTATTGGAGAATAGACCAAGTACTACCTGTGTATTTGAAAATAGACCAAGTACTACCTGTGTATTTGAAAATAGACCAAGTACTACATGTATATCTGAGAATACACCATGTACTAATGTGTATTTGAGAGTATATTTGAGAATACACCACGTACTAATGTGTATTTGAGAATATACCATTTACTAATGTGTATTTGAGAACTAAACGTATATTTGAGAATAGACCAAGTACTACATGTATATTTGAAAATACACCATGTACTAATGTGTATTTGAGAACTAAATGTATATTTGTGAATACACCAAGTACTACATGTGTATTTGAGAATATACCATGTGCTAATGTATAATTGAGAACTAAATGTATATTTGAGAATAAAACAAGTACTACATGTATATTTGTGAATAGACAACGTAATAATGTGTATTTCAGAACTAAATGTGTACTTGAGAATAAAACAAGTACTAAATATGTATTGAGAACTAAATGTGTATTTGAGAATAGATCGAGAACAATATCTGTATTTGCGACTAAACCAGGTACTTACAAAAGTAAAAATATACGTGTGCTTTCAATCGACCGTTTGCATGCATCACCTGCGCTTGTATGTCGGCAAACGTGACGGGAAATCCTCAATCGCATTGTAATTAATTGAACTACATCGAATTGTAATCTACGCTAAACATTAATCAATTTTTTAAACACTGCCTCTCACATCATGGCTTTCATTCTCTTCATCCCATACATTGTTAGGTTATGTTATAACGTCCTATACTCTCTGTTTTATGGGATTTATATATATATGGGATTTTTTGCTATGTGTTATTTGTCTCACTGCTGTATATATCAATATGAGTGTAAAGCAGCAATCTCTACAAATCAAAGTATTACTTCACATATAGTAAAACTGTCATTTTGTTTTAACTATTCCGTAAACACAAAACATTATAAACGAATGTGACATTTTCATCAATCTACAAGTACTACTAGGCATATTGTTTAGCGTTGATGTCTTTGAACTTTAGGAAATAAAATTGTTCTTAGATTGATGGTAGTTGATATCCCTGGTCCCTTTTCCTGATGGGTCTCAATTGTTGTCTGATGTAGATGGCTTCTTTCTACTTTTCATTTCAGCCTGTCCCTTTCTTTGGATACAATTCCCGTGTTGTGGAAGTTTCAAAATAAATGATATTTTTAATGCTTTTATGTCAGTTCAGTAAAATCCTAAAAATGAATTATATATCTTTTTGGTAAATTATTTAGTCCTCTAGAAGACTCTACACATTATCAAGAAAACACAAATATAATGAATAAACATCTACAATGTGGCGGACATTTCCTTACCTAAACGCTTTCAAGTGGAAGAGATTAATATATAGGCCAGTGTGAAGTCATGGTGCCATGCAATCGACCGATATCTGAAATTGATGATTACTAAGATGTATCATATACCTATGCCCAGATCAATCATTCTTGACTAACACGAAATGGCACTTCTGGTGTGGGATGTTAAACGTCATGATATATACGTTAAACGTCATGATATATACGTTAAACGTCATGACAAACGGTTTTCTAAGTGATTGGACACGGCGATTCCGAACATAAACAAACATAAAAAGGCGGTCGATATTCGATATTAATGTTATCGCATATGACCACAAAACTGAGACATCTTTCAAAACAGGGAAATTTTGACGAAAATATCCGCACCGAAATAATATTATTTACGATCATACATTAAGTTACAAATTCACTACAACATTGTACAGGTACGTTTATTTGATAACGGTACCTCCGACGTCACGTGACGTGGTTTGTCCATGGTCGAGGGCAACCACTTGACACTTACCATTGCGGTCGGGTTGGAACTCAATTCAGGGTTTGATTAAATTTACCACGCTGTAATGACATGTAATAAGAAGTGTGTCGCAAGTTTTACCTGGGTACACAAGTTTCCTCCTGTACTAGTTAACACGTAACCCTCATCATGTCATTGCCTGTTGGATGGTACATAAACAAATAAATAAATAAATAAATAAATAAATAGACTTTAGGCCACCCACTATGTGTATGCTAAACTGTATCACACTAAGGTAACGGAAGTTACGATGACCATCTAGTTTCATTAACATATTACATACGATCATCGTCGACCATCTGGTTTTATTAACATATTACATACGATCATGGTCGACCATCTGGTTCCATTAACATATTACATACGATCATCGTCGATCATCTGGTTTTATTAACATATTACATACGATCATGGTCGACCATCTGGTTTTATTAACATATTACATACGACCATGGTCGACCATCTGGTTTTATTAACATATTACATACGATCATCGTCGACCATCTGGTTTTATTATCATATTACATACGATCATGGTCGACCATTTGGTTTTATTAACATATTACATACGATCATCGTCGACCATCTGGTTTTATTAACATATTACATACGATAATTGTCGACCATCTGGTTTTATTAACATATTACATACGATCATGGTCGACCATCTGGTTTTATTAACATATTACATACGATCATGGTCGACCATCTGGTTTTATTAACATATTACATACGATCATCGTTGACCATCTGGTTTTATTAACATATTACATACGATCATCGTCGACCATCTGGTTTTATTAACATATAACATACGATCATCGCCGACCATCTGGTTTTATTAACATATAACATACGATCATCGTCGACCATCTGGTTTTATTAACATATTACATACGATCATGGTCGACCATCTGGTTTTATTTACATATTACATACGATCATCGTTGACCATCTGTTTTTATTTACATATTACATACGATCATCGTCGACCATTTGGTTTTATTAACATATAACATACGATCATCGCCGACCATCTGGTTTTATCAACATATAACATACGATCATGGTCGACCATCTGGTTTTATTAACATATTACATACGATCATGGTCGACCATCTGGTTTTATTAACATATTACATACGATCATGGTCGACCATCTGGTTTTATTAACATATTACATACGATCATCGTCGACCATCTGGTTTTATTAACATATTACATACGATCATCGTTGACCATCTGGTTTTATTAACATATTACATACGATCATCGTCGACCATCTGGTTTTATTAACATATTACATACGATCATCGTCGACCATCTGGTTTTATTAACATATTACATACGATCATCGTCGACCATCTGGTTTTATTAACATATTACATACGATCATCGTCGACCATCTGGTTTTATTAACATATAACATACGATCATCGTCGACCATCTGGTTGTATTAACATATTACATACGATCATCGTCGACCATCTGGTTTTATAAACATATTACATACGATCATCGTTGACCATCTGGTTTTATTAACATATTACATACGATCATCGTCGACCATCTGGTTTTATTAACATATTACATACGATCATCGTCGACCATCTGGTTTTATTAACATATTACATACGATCATCGTCGACCATCTGGTTTTATTAACATATTACATACGATCATCGTCGACCATCTGGTTTTATTAACATATAACATACGATCATCGTCGACCATCTGGTTGTATTAACATATTACATACGATCATCGTCGACCATCTGGTTTAAGTTTAAATTATTGACATATTACGCGTAAAAAGATTTTCTGAAACTTTTAGAGAATCTACAATACATGAAGTTGTATTTCGAAAGTTGACTATCATTTAAACATTTCTCTGAAGCAGGTTGACACCGTATGGTCAACAGACTATGTGCCCGTAAACGTCACCTGACAATAGGATCTCGCAATGCACAAAGCTAGCCCATAGCACGCTGTGCTTTTTGAATTTTTCCTGTATTCTCTTTGAATTCCTGGACATACATGTAAGCATAATTATGATATACCAGTTATTATCCGATATCACCTCTTCGTTCGTCGTGTCACCGTTCGTGCCCTTTAGGCCAACGTGACACTCAAGAAATAATCGCATATTTTTGTTCAGTCGGTTCAAAACGTGACAACATTTCACTATACGAAAAGTCAAATTTACCCACCTTTACCCAACCTTTACCCTTGGTGAGACCCACCTAACCACCATCTCTGTCCAGGGGTAGTACAAGACGCAGTACCACTTTTGACTGTCTACAACCCCCAGGTGAGAGATTACCGGGGGTAAATTAAGTCAAAGGTGGTACTTCGTCTCATACTACCTACATTTACACATCCTCTGCCCATGATTTACCCCGGTGGAAAGATATGGTCAAATATGACTTTTCGTATAGTGTTTGCCCCTGTGGGTGGTACCAACCAACCCCTCCTGCTCATCACGGACTAATACAGTCAATAATAGCATGCTTGAGTTTCATTATGTTTCAATGTTAGTTTTACTTGAAATAAATTAAAGACAAATTTACAAACTGAAAACAATAAACTTTACTGTAACGTTTGATAGTGTAGTATTTGAAGAGACGTTTTCTAAAATTACCATTTCATCACCATGCCTGGCACACAGGGATCCAATGCTGTGCTAACGTCATAGCTTAATTTTCAAATACACACACGTTATACCCTGTACGTGTGTTTATTTGCAATACAGGAACGAAATGAGACCAGATGTAAACCGAATGCCTTCTATAAGAGGAAAGACTTTTCCTACAAAGACTCACTGTTGACATGCAAATTTGAGTTATAGCTACCATATGTCATATACCCCGTAATTGATAAAGTTATTATACCAAACTATATGAAATTTGATGCTTGTATGCTTAAGATATTGCCTAATTACTTAAAATAATTAATTATGCAAGGAATAGATAGCATAGCTCCATAAGCAAGCTTCATAGGCCACGTGTACTTTCTTATTGTCAATGTATGCTCAAAATTACATGGAATTGAAATGCACATTCTTACAATATACTTCTACTAATAAATTATTTACTCATTAGTGTGAAAAGCTAATGAGTAAATAATTTACTACATTAACAAGATTTATATAGCACATGCATTCTGTTACCATCAATGTGTTTACAAATTTACATTGAATTTAAAGCTTGCACAATGAAGATATGGCCTGATGATCGAAAATATTTATGCAAAGTTTTCATTAATATCCATAGGCTGTTTACCGAAACCTCATTACTTCTAACCCTTACCCTAAAAACACATGTAACAATTTCGTTTGGATTGAGCCAGCCGTTTTTAAAGAAATGATTAAACAGACAGACACACAGACACTAGCAAAAGGAGACAGAAACAGACAGACAGACAGACAGACAGACAGACAGACAGACAGACAGACAGACAGACATATACACACGTTACTAAAACATAAACTTCTCTTAGGGGTAACCTGATGTAAACAGAGTGCCTCTCGGAAGGAGTGGTTTTCAATTGTTGCACAGGATTAGCAAATGACGATTGCTTGATTTGAGAGATATAGAGGACTGGTATTATATAGGAGAATTGTCCAAAGGAATAAAATAGAGTGAACATGCAAAGATTATTGATAAATATCGGACTTAAGTGACAAATACATGTACATGAAATATCAAATGTTCTGTATCTTCAAATAGTTGATGATATTATATGTATCAGATGTGTTAATACCTAGTAAGTAGGCCTAGGAAGGTCATGGTTTTACAGTTCCTGTTACAAGCAAACATGGAAGCAAGCAAACACATAAAATAAACAAAAATGGATATAACATCTTTGTTACCAAATACGAATGTGACTTGATAAATTTACACTCGGGCAAGTTGCGGTGCCCTCTTGAGGCAACATTGGGTAATGTGAAATCTGAATCTATGAACTCAAAATTTTCATTCATATTGCACAGTATGTTTACCGAAATAGTCAAGCATACGTGATTACTTATCACTGATCTAGCAGCTAAATTACCTGTTATTTCAAGCGTTCATTCTCAGGATATTGCTCACTGATCAAAAACTCATTATTTATGTAATATTTTTGTACCAAAATCGAATCGGTCCATGTATTTAACCATAGCACATACGTGTAGCAGGTTTCAAAAGAATTGAAGCTGTGGTTCTTTTAGATATCATGCGCGCGCGCACACACACACACATACATACATATATACATACATACAGACGGACAGATAAAAACATAATATTACCTCCCTTTACGGGAGGTAAAAACGGACCGAAAAGAAAACTGCTGTCGACAACCTTTATAGAAATAATAGCTAGATTGAGATGACAAATCAACATAAACTTGTCAGCAATGACTTTTATCGAGATCAGAACCTAAGTTGATGTGGTTCGTCAGATTAAGACAAAATAAACCTACACATATATACAATTATAAATTAATTTATAACTTATAAGGTTTATTATAAATACAACGCTTTAAAAGAAAGTTAAGACTCTTTCACAAAAGTGATTGGAAATAACATAAGTATCAGTACTATGTGCTACCATCAACACTTTCGTGTAGCGTAAAGCAATTGTAACCCTTGTTGTAATTATACATAGTGAAACCATCACCATACATATCTCATTCGCGTTGCTATCACTAGAGTGTCGTCATCTCCTGCTAATTCGCATAAGACAGGACATTCAGTCACATTCCAGACAATGTTGGGCATTTACTCATTTTTGTGCATACCACTTATAGATTTATCTAAAAGTCACGATTTTAATATTTTAATTGATGTCAATTTAATTTGCTACATTGTATAATATGACCAATGACTATGTCAGTAATGTAAGTATATGCAAATGAAATACATGACACACTTCAAAGCATTCGATGTCTTTGCAATCTCAAATATCATCTAATATATCAATAGGCTAAGACTATTTTAGTTGTGCATTCTTACATGCACCACCTTGTAATTAGCCCCTATCAAAGATGATTTAATGAACGTATGTTCGTAAGCCAAGCCAAGCCAAGCCAAGCCACGCCACGCCACGCTAAGCCCACCCAAGCCAAGCCACGCCACGTCACGCCACGCTAAGCCCACGCCAAGCCAAGCCACGCCACGCTAAGCCCACCCAAGCCAAGCCACGTCACGCCACGCTAACCCCACCCAAGCCAAGCCATGCCAAGCCAAGATATACTAAGTTTAGCTAAGCTAAACTAAATAAAAACAATAAACAATATAAAAGGCAAGTCCCGCTGTCCCACTCAAAGCTTCATTCTACAGCGACCTTTTCACACAAGATGTATTGGAGAGATTGGAGACTGATACACAGTCATCTTATTGATCGCCAGCTTAGGGTGTCCACACCCAAGCAATGTCTAGTTGAAATGTTTTTTTTTTCTCCTTTTCGATCTGTACTTTTGGTGATCACTATCTCTATCTGTTCTGTATAGAAGTGTATGTATATTGTATATATATCTAGTTGTTATCCGTAAGGTAATGTGTTCTAAATAGTGACCCAATCTGTTGACACAGGATGACTAAATAGTGTGCTCTCAGTTTTCAGATAACGAGTAGTAACTTTGTGTTTGCAAATAACAATTACATTAATGCAATCTGAACCTCTCTCGAGATTATTAGTACTGTGAGAATAATTAAAATTTGATTTTGAATTTATCAAAATATAAATATTGGATAATAGAGGAATCTTCTAAGTGAACTTGGTTGCACAGTATTAAGAAGGGTTGTAGCCTTGACTTGTCGGGGCAAATTATGTAAGGGTTTAATTTGATTTATAGTTTTAACTTGTCGTGTATAAATGATTGCTAATTTGATAGGTGTAGTAGGGATATAAACTCAGATAGTTACTTGGATTAATCTTATACAGAACAATTAAAATGAAAGTGGATTGAATTAAGTCCCCTGATCATTCAATTCTCATCCTTTAGGCTGTAAATCAACATAACGGATTGGCATAGTAATTGTATGTGACATTTTAATTCCATCTACACCTGCGGATATTGGAAGAAGATTAGCAAATGTTCAGTCAGTAATTCAGACGCCATTTTTAAATGTCGTAACCTTAAATGTTGTTGTAATCTCTACCACATATCATTGACTAGATGTGTGAACGAATATCATTATAATAGTTATACCTGGACAAGTATCATTATAATAGCTATACCTTGACAAGTATCATTATAATAGTTATACCTGGACAATTATCATTATAATAGCTATACTGGGACAAGTATCATTATAATAGCTATACCTGGACAAGTATCATTATAATAGCTATACCTGGACAAGTATCATTATAATAGTTATACCTGGACAAGTATCATTATAATAGCTATACCTGGACAAGTATCATTATAATAGCTATACCTTGACAAGTATCATTATAATAGCTATACCTGGACAAGTATCATTATAATAGCTATACCTGGACAAGTATCATTATAATAGCTATACCTGGACAAGTATCATTATAATAGCTATACTGGGACAAGTATCATTATAATAGTTATACCTGGACAAGTATCATTATAATAGCTATACCTGGACAAGTATCATTATAATAGCTATACCTGGACAAGTATCATTATAATAGCTATACCTGGACAAGTATCATTATAATAGTTATACCTGGACAAGTATCATTATAATAGCTATACCTGGACAAGTATCATTATAATAGTTATACCTTGACAAGTATCATTATAATAGCTATACCTGGACAAGTATCATTATAATAGCTATACCGGGACAAGTATCATTATAATAGCTATACTGGGACAAGTATCATTATAATAGTTATATTTGGACAAGTATCATTATAATAGTTATACCTGGACAAGTATCATTATAATAGCTATACCTGGACAAGTATCATTATAATAGCTATACCGGGACAAGTATCATTATAATATCTATACCTGGACAAGTATCATTATAATAGCTATACCGGGACAAGTATCATTATAATAACTATACCGGGACAAGTATCATTATAATAGTTATACCTAGACAAGTATCATTATAATAGTTATACCTGGACAAGTATCATTATAATAGTTATACCTGGACAAGTATCATTATAATAGTTATACCTGGACAAGTATCATTATAATAGCTATACCGGGACAAGTATCATTATAATAGCTATACCGGGACAAGTATCATTATAATAGCTATACCGGGACAAGTATCATTATAATAGCTATACCTGGACAAGTATCATTATAATAGTTATACCTGGACAAGAATCATTATAATAGCTTTACCGGGACAAGTATCATTATAATAGCTATACCGGGACAAGTATCATTATAATAGCTATACTGGGACAAGTATCATTATAATAGCTATACCTGGACAAGTATCATTATAATAGCTATACTGGGACAAGCATCATTATAATAGCTATACTGGGACAAGTATCATTATAATAGCTATACTGGGACAAGCATCATTATAATAGCTATACTGGGACAAGTATCATTATAATAGCTATACCTGGACAAGTATCATTATAATAGCTATACCTGGACAAGTATCATTATAGCTACATTATTGATACCGGGACGAGTGCTGGAACTACAATCCGAAGTTTCCTTTTACTTGTTGTGAAACGTCAGCTTCATATATGGCATGAATGAAATATTTTATCAATCTGATTGCTTGAAATCAAACGTCTTTAAAGTCGTTATTTTCACGAGTTGACGATATGTCTAGACACCATTCTTACTTGAACCTCTTGTAAAAGCTTCTTTGCTGGAATCTTGGCTGATACTGCAATTTTTCATAATTATAATGATCCACAAAGATTAGATATAGGATTATTTATTAAGTGAAGAAATATTTCTGTTCAATTAGTCGCTAAAATAAAGTTGACAGTTTGCGGAATATTAGAGAACCTAAACTTCATACTAAACTATAGAGCTAAGTGAGCTAAGTGTCTACCATTGTACTAACCCTCTCTACGCTGAAGGTGATTTTAAATGAACTGTTAAATAGCTAACGTCTTTTTACTTAATATCCAGTGTGTTAGTAATGTAATTGAATCATGGAGACTACTATTAGACAGATTAAACAGAACTCACGAGAACAAAATGACAACGGTATACATCTTCTTGCTGGCGTCTTGATCTCGTTATCTAATAACCTTCCGTAATTACAAGGGGTGGGAAAATCAAGCCCGGTCTGCTGCGTAAAATGTGACCTTTGCCCGATTGCATTTCATGAACAGTGTTGACGTCCCTATCTGTATTTTCTGAAACACGAAACTCCCCCCCCCCTCCAAACATGTTCTAACTAGATTTAAACTGAATGCCTTCCGTAAGGGCGCAGTCTTTAGACTTTCGTTCCAATCCACAATAATTGTTGGAATGGAACAGAACACATGCAGTTAGCTACGTTTGAAGTATGTACCATATTATATTGAAGTATGCATTAAGATATAACCTAATTACTGAAAATCGTTAATGTTGCAAATGAGTAATTAAAACTAAAACCTCCACCACCAAGCTTTTGACATTTGCGATTAGTTATGCTTGAAGTATGTGCACAATTATGTTGAATTTGAAGTGTGCATTTTTAAGAATTTAGTCTGTCGAACTTCATAAAGCACATGGATTTTGTTACCCTCAATGTATGTACCCAATTATATTGTTTGCAGTGTGCAAGATATAACTTAATTACTGAAAATCGTTAATTATGTAAATGACTCATTAAAACTAAAAGCTACATCAACAAGCTATTCGGGAGGTGCGCTTTATTTTATTTGAAGTGTGTACCAAATTATTTTCGATTTCAAACGTGCAGTCGTAAGTTATTGCCTAATTACTGAAAATCACTAATTCTTCCAACAAGTCTTTCCAACTACAATCTATATTATTAAACTTTATACGATACAAGCACTTTATTATCATCAATGTATGTACAAAGTATACTTAATTTGAATTCTTAAGCTATGGCCTAATTACCAAAACCATTAATTATGCAGATAAATCATTCATATTGTTTTCTCTTTAAGTATTAATTTGATTTCTGAATTTGAAAAGTTTCATACATAGCAATGCATAACTTCAATTACTTAAAAAACAGTACCTTATAACTTAATTAATAAAGACGTTTAGAGACAAAAAATCAAAGGATTTCAAGTAAACGTGACATATTTTGTGAATGAGCTCTTTCAAGGAGTTCGTTTCTTGCAACCATTGTTGATGAAGCTTTACTGTGAAGGTTGCATTCCAATACTTGTGAGTTGACCATTTACCAACTAGAATAATCAGATTTGCTAGATTCTCAAAGGGTTTTTTACATGTGGTTATCCCTCCAACAATTACTTTAAAGTTTAAAGATATTTTGCAATTCAAAGGTCTTCCCAAAATATTTTCAATATATCGCCAAACATTTTGAGCAATTATGCAGTCCCAATACTTATGTTTATAAGTGTCATGTTTCCTACATGAATCACACAATGGTGAATCTCTTTTCTTCCATTGGAAAAGTTTCAACTGTATTTAGAATCCGACAAATCAAAAATTTCCAGTGGAAAGCTTGAAGCTTGGTTTCTGGTGTTATTTTCTTCGCTAATATCCAGAGCTTTCTATCATTAAAACTACAACTACATTCTGTTTCCCAAACTAAAACGGCTTTCATTTGTATCAAAGTATCCGCGATAAGCAGTTTATATACAACTTTAGTTTTTATATCACTTATACTCACAGGTACATTTTGAAGATGAAATACATCTAGTTCTTGTTTAGGAATCGTTGAAACAAATATTCCATAGAAAGCCTTCCAAAGCATTTTTTTATGCTTGGTTTTCTGTTTCTCTCTTAGTTTGAACCAAACACGTAAACATTCGATGTAAAACTCTGGTAATTTACGAACAATTTGAATTGGCATATCCTCTGGATTTACAAAACGTCCAAGAATACCCTCTGCCTTGTCTTCCTGCATATACCATGAAAAAATATTTTTCCACTTTCCATAGCTATTATCGAACAGCTTTCTATACCAGGTAAATTTTAATGCCCTTGTAAGTGTACTAAAGCACGGTGAGTTTATCCCTAGCCCTCCTTCTGAGATAGGCGACATTAAAACTCCTTTCTTTATCTTATACCTTATACAATCTAAAAACTCTAGAATCATTTTATCAACACGTTTGACAACATCAGCAGGTACAGGCAAAACATAGGCTAAATATAAAAGATTTGACAAACCTAAACTTTTAATAATCAAAATTTTAAAAAAAATAGTTAAATTTCTCATTTTCCAGGAGTGAAAGGTGTTACTTAATTTCTTTATCTTTGGTTCCCAATTTAACTGGTCACACTTATCCTTATCATATCAAATGTACACACCTGTTGACCACTGAATTGGGGTTATTGTTTTTCTACAGCCCATTGATTTACCTATCCATACAGCTTCAGAAATCACTCATATTCATGGTATGTTCACCAAAACCTACCCAGTTCTAGCCATTATCCTACAGAACACATGCACCACATTTCGTTTGAATTGAGCCAGCCAAAGCAACGACACAGACAGGCAGGCAAACAGACAGACTGACAGACAGACAGACAGACAGACAGACAGACAGACAGACAGACAGACAGACAGACAGACAGACAGACAGACAAAGACACATACACACACAGAGACGTTTCATTCCTTAATTATTACCCTCCCTCACGGAAGGAAAAAAACTCCAATGATTTGAAATGCTGTCAGGCGTGAAAGGGACAAGAGTACCAGAAGACATTAAAGATAGGCAATATTGACAAGGTCAACATCTCCATTCCACAACGTTATCCACAATATCTTACCACTCTATTCCCCTTTACTTCTGACAGACCCACTCTTCTCCTTACACAGTAACTTATATTTATATAATTGATTCACTGTGCGGTTGTCAGCAGTAATTTGACTTACATGTTCTGATATTACGGTACAATGATTGCAGTGTGAAATCGTATTGCTGGCAGCCATGCTGAGATGTCCCCAATCGTATTGCTGGCAGCCATGAGATGTCCCCAATCGGATTGCTGGCAGCCATGAGATGTCCCCAATCGGATTGCTGGCAGCCATGAGATGTCCCCAGTCGGATTGCTGGCAGCCATGAGATATCCCCAATCGGATTGCTGGCAGCCATGAGATGTCCCCAATCGGATTGCTGGCAGCCATGAGATGTCCCCAATCGTATTGCTGGCGGCCATGAGATGTCCCCAATCGTATTATTGGCAGCCATGAGATGTCCCCAATCGGATTGCTGGCAGCCATGAGATGTCCCCAGTCGTATTGCTGGCAGCCATGAGATGTCCCCAGTCGTATTGCTGGCAGCCATGAGATGTCCCCAATCGGATTGCTGGCAGCCATGAGATGTCCCCAATCGTATTGCTGGCAGCCATGAGATGTCCCCAATGGCAATCGTATTATTGGCAGCCATAAGATGTCCCCAATCGGATTGCTGGCAGCCATGAGATGTCTCCAATCGTATTGCTGGCAGCCATGAGATGTCCCCAATCGGATTGCTGGCAGCCATGAGATGTCTCCAATCGTATTGCTGGCAGCCATGAGATGTCCCCAATCGGATTGCTGGCATCCATGAGATGTCCCCAGACGTATTGCTGGCAGCCATGTGATGTCCCCAGTCGCATTGCTGGCAGCCATGAGATGTCCCCAGATTTTAGTGATATCGGACAACGTTCAGCTAAACTATATTTTGAATTTATTTTCGTTGTAATTTGATGGCAGACAGGAAAATAATTTCACGAGGAACATGATCATTTGCTGATTCAACGAATGTTTTATATACAAGTTTTGATGACACGTAGCACAAAACAATGACGTTGCCGTTAGCTGTGTTTAATCTCTTGGTTTTATTCCCCCCCCCCTCCCCCGTCGTGGGAATTATTACAGTGGGCCTCGTCCGTCCATCCGTCTGGATGTCTGTCCCTGTGTGTCTATCTGTGTTATCGTTTTCTCAAAAACGGCTGACCCAATTCAAAAGACGTTTGGTGCACAAATCGGGTTTTGGTAAGCATCCATGAATTCATGAATATTAATGAGTTATTTACATAATTAATGGCTTTCGGTAATGTTTCAAATTCAATATGATCTAGAACATACTTCAAACATACGAAATGGCACAGCTTCCAAAAAAAAACATTATGATGTAGCTTTTAGTTTTAATGAGTCATTTACATAATTAATGATTTTCAGTAATTAGGCTATATCTTTAAAATGTATACTTCAAATTCAATATAATTTGTTACATGCTTAAAACACAACTAATCGCACATGTTCTAAAAATCTAGGTGCTTTAGCTTTTAGTTCCAATTACTTATTGGCATAATTAATGATTTTCAGTAATTAAGCTATATCTTACAAATACACTCTTCAAATTCAATGAAATTTGGTAATACTTCAAACACAAACTGATCACGTATGGTCTGTTGTATTCTAACAATTATTGTGTGTAGGAAGGAAAATCTAAAGACTTTGCCCTTACAGAAGGCACTCAGTTTAAATCTGGTTATTTATATGAATGGAATGAGATTTTCTCATTAACAATTATCAACAATTATCTTTTTTAACTGACGAATTTGGGCTATAAATTACCGACTACGTTTAGTGGTCAAATGGGTGACAAACATGGATGTCATTATTTATGTTTCACCAATGTTTAGATTACTTAAGAATAAATATATCTTTTACAAATGAAAGCATTCATTCGTATTTATCAACACAATGCAAAATTGGTCACGACATCGTATTATCTTGGATCGTATGTGTATTTCTGGAAGGCTAGTAATATTACGAAATATTACCCAGTCATGGTAACTACCGTCCTTTACTTATACTACTGTAATACACAGTGTGGAATCGTTTAGGGTAAACTGTGTTTGTGTTTGTTAGCCTTCAAACGAACTTAAGAAAGGAGCTAATGATTTGTTCTAAAACACATTTCGGCAATGTGACAACTATTTAGCATACAGTTGTTATAGACTATTTAGCATAGAGTTGTTATACCTACAACATATAGACTATTTAGCATAGAGTTGTTATACCTACAACATATAGACTATTTAGCATAGAGTTGTTATTACTTACAACATATAGACTATTTACCACAGAAATGTTATACCTACAACATATAGACTATTTAGCATAGAGTTGTTACACTTACAACATATAGACTATTTAGCATAGAGTTCTTATAACTTACAACATATAGACTATTTAGCATAGAGTTGTTATACTTACAACATATAGACTATTTAGCATAGAGTTGTTATAACTTACAACATATAGACTATTTAGCATAGAGTTGTTATTACTTACAACATATAGACTATTTACCACAGAAATGTTATACATACAACATATAGACTATTTAGCATAGAGTTGTTATACTTACAACATATAGACTATTTAGCATAGAGTTGTTATAACTTACAACATATAGACTATTTAGCATAGAGTTGTTATACTTACAACATATATACTATTTAGCATACAGTTGTTATACTTACAACATATATACTATTTAGCATAGAGTTGTTATACCTACAACATATAGACTATTTAGCATACAGTTGTTATACTTACAACATATATACTATTTAGCATAGAGTTGTTACACTTACAACATATAGACTATTTAGCATAGAGTTGTTATAACTTACAACATATAGACTATTTAGCATAGAGTTGTTATACTTACAACATATAGACTATTTAGCATAGAGTTGTTATTACCTACAACATATAGACTATTTAGCATAGAGTTGTTATACTTACAACATATATACTATTTAGCATAGAGTTGTTATACCTACAACATATAGACTATTTAGCATACAGTTGTTATACTTACAACATATATACTATTTAGCATAGAGTTGTTACACTTACAACATATAGACTATTTAGCATAGAGTTGTTATAACTTACAACATATAGACTATTTAGCATACAGTTGTTATACTTACAACATATATACTATTTAGCATAGAGTTGTTATACTTACAACATATATACTATTTAGCATAGAGTTGTTATACTTACAACATATAGACTATTTAGCATACAGTTGTTATACTTACAACATATAGACTATTTAGCATAGAGTTCTTATAACTTACAACATATATACTATTTAGCATACAGTTGTTATACTTACAACATATAGACTATTTAGCATAGAGTTCTTATAACTTACAACATATATACTATTTAGCATACAGTTGTTATACTTACAACATATAGACTATTTAGCATAGAGTTGTTATACCTACAACATATAGACTATTTAGCATAGAGTTGTTATACCTACAACATATAGACTATTTAGCATAGAGTTGTTATAGACTATTTAGCATAGAGTTGTTATAACTTACAACATATACTGTTTAGCACAGAGTTGTTATAACTCACAATATATAGACTATTTTCCAAGACTTTAATCAATACACCTACAATTATAATATATTGCGATATATTATTGTAAAGGCTACGGTCTCCGTCTCTGAAAACACCGTCAGTTATGATACGGGTGAACTGGTTAACAAATATGTGACGACATCAATGTATACATATACATACATGTATATCAACTACTCTAGTCAATTTAGTAATCGGAGCATATTGTAATGAAAGTTCTGTGTTGAGGAGCATAGTAATTGAGTTATTTCAATAGTGACGTCATAAGCGACTTAAAGCATACAAACGAATTTGAAACCAACATTGTGGACAATAAATGTGATATTTGAATAGGAGAAGGTGATTAATCCAAACAACTGAATACACAGTGTTTCTAAATGCCACGATCCCTTTTCATACCACAATTATTTCCGGTATATTAATCAGTGAGAATTACGAACACATACACGTACACAGGCCAGTCGACCGCTGTGCAATGTACTCTTTTATTAGGTATGTGCAAAGTGGTTGTATCAGCTCCATTGCATCTACTTCAATGCACTTCCTGTTAGCAATCACTCAATAGCAGATGGCAGCTAGTCTATATAAACCTAGACACTTCTAACCTTGGCTGTATTCGTAAACTGGGACTGGTGGTGGTGGGGAGGGGGCCGGGGGATAAGCACATAGAAAGACGGGAATTAGACGGGTGGAGGGGGGAGTATGCATCTACAATTACCGGAATTGGACGAGTGGGACGGGGGAGGGGGGTACGCACATAGCATGACGGTAGGTTTTCAGAAAGCTGTAGTCACAATTCAGTTTGGCGTTCTACAGGAATTCTGCCTTGTACCAGTCAGTGTATTCACACCTAATTCTAGTTCTCTATTCAATGTAATAAATAAGCACGTGATCACTTCCCGTGGCTATGCAGGTGATATATGATAGTATACACTAAAAGTGTTCATACCTGAACAGATGGTCAAACGTATAGCATCAAGTCACAGTGTGTCAAGAAGTGTATTTCTGATATTAAAAGTATAAATTGAAAAATAAATGAAAACAAGACAACTGACATACTGCTTGGAACCTGGCAGTAACTTGCCAAGATTAGTTTGTAAATAATTGAATATAATACCATATTTATATTATACCATATAAACTGAATGCCTCCCGTAAGGGCAAATCCACATGACACACACAGACAGACAGACAGACAGACAGACAGACAGACAGACAGACAGACAAAAGTATAACATACCCCCTACGAAGGTAAAAATGAAATAAATCAAAACAGAACATACATACATACATACATACATACATACATACATACATACATACATACATACATACATACATACATACATACATCGAACGTCGAACGGTATAAGTATGGATGGATCTAACGTTGCACATTAGCACTCAGGTCCAAGTCGGGAATTAGTCACGACTGAGAAGAGATTTCGGCTTGCCAGAATCACCTACCCGAGAGCTTCTGGATGTTTTAATTCTCATCTTTAAGTATACTTCCAAAACAATGGAATTTACACAACAACTAAATATAGGAAATCACGCCATAAGATCATGCCATCATAAAAGTTATTATGTACTTTTCTCTAGCCAATCATGTGAATTTCAGTTACATCATGTTTGCCCAGATTCGTCATCGCCAGTCTACTTCTGACCTATGGCCTACAATGCCGAAAAGTAGAATTTATTCCCATAATTCCGAAATACGATATTTTGGATCATAACACATACATACATACATACATACATACATACATACATACATACATACATACATACATACATACATACAAATGATACACACACATGGACAGACACCACGCTATATATTTGAAGCGTACGTGACGTTCAAATTAATGGTTAGGACCTTGTCTTCATCATTTTGCACAATGTGTTTTCCCCACTAAACTGAGTAACGATAAGGGCACAAGCGAAGTCATTCTAATTCTTCAAGTATAATTGTACTTTAATCCGATGCTAAGCGCCATTTGCGATACCAGTGTGCATTTGTTATACTAATTAGGACTAATAGCATCAATTTTAAGATTATGAATTAGAGAAACGTTGTCTGGTACAAATGACGCTAGTATGTTATTGTTGTAATAAATAAAACTACTCACATATAAGGTCGACTTCGATAATGTGGGAGTCATGCCTGCCAATATAATACATTTTAATTTCGAACCGATGACGATCAAAATTTTCCTCTCTGTGTGAGTAATCACAAACCAATGACTATGACTGCCCGACGTAATTTATCAAAATAGAAATTGCACGTAATGTACATTGTTCATGATTTGATTTCTCGCCGACCTGTGACAAAAACCACGTATTCCTCATTGATGATGGATATGTAATTGTAGGATGACTATTGAATATATATGAAAAAAGCAATTTGTGATCATGTCAAACAGACACCTAGAAATATATATTTCTATATATATTTGTTATTTCACATGTAGATATTCCATGTTCTCTTTCTACGCATGTACCAGGTTATCTAGCTACGCTTAAATACGGAATATTTGTAGTGAATTTTGTTATATTGCCTATTGAAGAAACTACAAAGATAATTACGATGTTGTATCATAAAGCTTGACAGTGCTACTAACGCCGCACTCGTTGCGCCAGATTCGTAATTATCTTACAAGAGAGAGATACATCTACTGCAATGTAGTAAAAGCAATCAGCAGAGATGAGCTGATGTCCTTCTGGACAACATAGTATTACCAGCGAAGTAACGCTGTGGGGTTCTTCCTTGCTCGTAAAACAGTCAATGGTGAAGTATTTTAAACTGATTTATATCTGTCAAGAATATGTACAAAGCACTCAGACGACACCATCGTCACAATGACTGGAAAAGTTCCAAAACAAACATTTTCAAAGTGTCTTTTTATGATAAGCTATCGAACACATATGGGAGCATGGCAAGTACTGCATTGACTTTATGAAAAACGACGAAGTGTCATGCAATTATATTTAAGAACATCAGTCATGTAGCTTTTCTGTAACATATTATATATGGACGTTGTTGTCCGAATTAAAGACTATAATAATAATAATAATAATAATAATAATAATAATAATAATAATAATAATAATAATAATAATAATGATTACTACAAATTGTGAACGAATGTGCGTGCTTACCCATATACATAACTAATGCACAAGAGATGATAGGAGCATAGAGTTTAGAAATTAGAATTAAAAAAAACACTATTTCATAATCTTAGACGCTAGTTTGTAATTCCACGACTCAAAATACCATATATGACCGAGGACTTGTAACACACTGGTATTACTGATTGTATGTATGTTAGCATATTTAGAGAATTTACAACTTGACATTGGACCTTCGAGCTAACATTATCTGGCTCATCGGACTCCGGCTTGGAGTTTGGCCACTAGGATGAATTTAGGATATTTGTCAAGTAACAGCGTTCGACTCAAATACTTCGTTTTATATTCTATTTTTCTTCTTATACTGTATGCCCAGTCTAACTCTGTATATTATCCTTATCTCAGCATCATGTTGGGTTCAGTCATTTCTATGATACCTTTATGAAAGTTAATTGCAAATCTTAATTGGCTGAATACGCGGCCTGGCACACAGTTGTAATGTTGTATTGTGTTGTACTTGTGTGGATAGTGTGATAACAGTGACTGTAGTAACCAGGGATTTCTAGAGACTTGTTCAACTGTGGTTGTGTTAATTAAGGGTAACCTCACCTTTCAAGTCGATTGCATTACTTGTGTCCACGTCAATGTTGATCCTGAATCCCTGGTGATATATAAGTTGTATAACTAATGATTTATTGCTAGTCAAATCTCAATGCGCTATTCAACTATTACTGTTAGGGGATGATCTATGTTTACATATAAGTGCAACTAAGTAAAATGCACCCGTTTCTACAGGCTGTTTTGATCGATTTTACACTAGCAAAGCTGAATTGTTAGATCTAAACATAGCAACTCCAGATGTTCTTACTCTCTTTAGGGACCAGCCAGTTTCTCCAACCAGGAGTGGGAGGTGGGGCCGACAAAAAGTCTCTGATCCCCCTCTCTGAAAAACCCAAAAACAGACTGCCCCCCCCCCCTCACTCATTTCTACAACATGTTGACTACAATCCTCTCCCATCATATACATGCCAGGTATTTCATCATGACTCAGAGTGGACTGCTTGACTGTGCCTCACATAGCAAATACTTTTAAAAAATTGCCATCGTGTAATTAGCAACGACAAAGATTGAAAAAAGTTAGGTAGCATCTTCAGAGTAAAAGGGGGGAGCTTGAGACGGGGATATGTCCACATCTTATGGGAGGGATCCTAGGGGGTCTCACCTAGAAACTCTAAATTTTAGGTTACTCAAAACGTCTCGAGCAATACATTTCAAGTTTTCCAAGACAGTGCCATCATGTAATTAGCAACTACATACACTACATAGGGTTGAGACATTCAAAAAGTATAAAACTCATCAGCTATTTGCAGCCAATGTTTATTTTTCACTAATGCATTGTTATAGCCAGATTTCAACGAATAAAACATCATTAAGAAATGTATTTAGCTTCCCCTGTCGTATACAGGTAGGGAAGTTTCTTCCTTGTTTAATTTTGTATACAATAACTGTTCACCCCACAAAGATAGGGCTGTAAAATGTTCATTTTTACCTCCCGTATGGGGAGATTATGTTATGATTTTGTCAGTCTGTCCGCACATGCGTGTATGTGTGTGTGTCTGTGGACACAATATCTCAAAACTATTGTATCGATTCTAATAAAAATTGCTACTCCTCATATATTCTAATCACAAGAAATGAGTAGATTTTGGAAAACATCCAATGAACATTAATTAGTAATTTGCATAATTGATTGTTTTCAGTAATTGTAATTATTATTAATAATGTATTAATAATGCACACTAAAAATTATTGTAAATACATCAACTATAACAAAGGACAAATATCCTGGAAAGCTAGTTAGTGTAGTTCTAATGAATAATTTGCAAATTAATTATTTTAGTAATCAAGCCATATCTAAAGAATGCACACTTCAAATTCCAGATAATTTGGCACATACATCAGCAATGACTAAGCACACACATCCTACAAAGTCTATTGGTATAGGTTTAAATTTTAATAAGTACTTTGCATAATTAATGATTTTGGTAATTAGGCTACATCTTTAAGAATGCAAACTGCAAATTTCATCCACCTACCATTACAAATCACACATGTTCGATTTACTTTTGTGTAGTTTAGAGTTTATTGGGTTGTTTCTGATGGTAAAGAAAGCTTATAATCTTAATGGTTAATTTGCATTATTAATGTTTTTTCGATAATTAGGCAATATATTAACTATGCAAATCCATACAGTTTGATATAATTAATATTCCAATTAAGGGTAAATCATGTAAAATCATGTAAAAATAGCTATAGTTCAGAATTTTGCATTCCAACAATGTGTATGACAAAAAAACAATGGTTTTGCTCTTACTGGAGGCATTAAGTGGAAATCTCGTGTATGTATGAGTTGAAATGATATATTTGATTTCTGTGGCAATACATAGCTCGATAATGGATACTAAAATACTTCAATATGTGTCTACATCTTTTATTTATATTCAATGGGATTTGAGTGCCATGCCATTGTACAAACCAATTTTTCGCCCACCACAATCCAAAACACAATTATCCCTATCCAAATTATAAATTTCTAAAATAAGGTGAGCCCT